>NW_022990625.1:0-109784 GCF_902827175.1 Gymnodraco acuticeps | reverse complement strand
GGACAAATAAAGGAATTCTGATCCTGAAAGTGCTTATAATAACCCCATGATAATTACCCCTGAAGTTAAGAAAAAGAGGTTAGGGAAAGACAGAGGAGCTGATTTATTGGACAACTTGACCTCAGCCCTGGTTCCACTGTATGTTCCTTCTCTAAGTTGTGGAACACTATCAGCTCTGGACACAGCAGAATGCACCGCCCCCCAGTGGCTGATGGAGCCCCCACCAGCATTTACCCTGTCACTACAGCACTCTGAACTCTCAGTGACTCTGAACAAAGGAGTCCCAGTTCACCTTCTTCAGCACAAATACATATATCTGACAGATGGAGAGTGTCCTTCAGCAGTCAGTCCCTCCCTAAAGGAGAAAAAAGAGAAGGTGTAAATAAACTCAAACTAATGCAGCATGAAAAGAAATGTAAATACTTATTTATGCATGAATTAGAAGATCACAAATAAGCTAATCTGTTTTTTTTTTGTTTTTTTTTCTTGTTTTCACTTTAAAACAAATACAAATCAAGCCAGTAACTTGTTTTGTCCAATTTATGTATGAGTTATGCATACACGTTATTTGCTCACTGCATTGGGAACCATGCATCAATGTTATAAAGGATTAAAAAAGCTTTGTTATAGAGTATGAATACAGAACAGAACATAACTAACATGTTTATTTGTACCATGTGTTGAGTTCCATGTTGATGCATGGTGCACAGATTAGACCATGAAGGTTTCTCATTTCTCTAATTTCCCCTCCTCGACTCCTCGAATCCTCCGGTAGTGACCCGGAAATGAATTTCAGCGCGCCATGTTGAAGGACATCTAATTTCTCTAAATGCACTTCGAGGATCGAGCATCGAGGAGGCTCTCTGGAGGAGCTATAGAGTGGCGAAGTCCCTCACCTTCCAGTGGACCTCCATGGACCTTATTTCTGAAAAATTATGTATTGAAGTCAATGGAGAGAGAAAGATTATCTTTCAATCCCGTTTGAATTGTACCACAAATTACACATATGATGTTTGTCAATTTAAAAGATAATTTTGCAAGTCAAATAAATAAAGTGTCGTAAAACTGTGAAGTAACACATTTGTTTGTGTGAAACGCTCAATGAACTACATCTCTGGTCTCGCAGAACAACACACGTCACCAAGATGGCCGTCACTACTGTCTTGCTAAACAAGGGATTACCCTCACTATCACCACAATGAAGAAGAATGTCATGCAAAGTTGCCTGCCTGCCTGCCTGCCTTCCTTTGATTCTCTCTGAACTGCCTGGTCTTTTTAATGTTTAATGTTGTAGTGCCGAGAGATAGGGAGTCGGAGGCGGTGCAATGAAGGTACAAAACTGGCTTTATTGAGCAGCAGAAATGCACATGTTGTTGGGTCGGAGCCCGGGAAGAGAAGAGAAAGAGAAAGGAAAGAGGACACATTATATACCCCGGAGGTACAGTAAGCATTAGTGTCCGTGCGGAACAATAACCCCAACCTGTAGTTCCTTGATTGAATTATGTAACCCAATGTAACCAATGTAACCCAATAAGTGATCACTACAATGTCAACCATTTGTGCAGATAACTAGCATGAAGTAGAAAAGATCGCCGATGCTAATGTAGCGTTAGCGTTAGCATTTCTCCCCCGGGCTTAAATGGTGTATTATACAATGATCACACCGGTGTGACAGTATACTCTTCAAAGGGTTCACGAAATATGACTACTACTCTTACCGTTTAACATTTTGGGTTACTTAATGTTACTTCATGTTAAGGCTTATAAAAATGACAAGGCTAAGGCTGTAATGCTAACTAACGTGCTTGCTACTAGCTAGGTAACTTGATCCAGCCACTCCTGGTCCTTTCATCAGACGGGAACAGGGGTGGCGCCAGGGGGGAGCTAGGGGGTGCTGAAGCACCCCCCAGGATTGCCAAAGCACCCCCTAAGCACCCCCAAGAAATATGTTTTTTTTTTCGAAAATTATTATTATTTTTATTAAATTAAATCAGAAAAATTATTGATTACATCAATGCAAATGTGAAACAAATAAATGTTTGACCAAAAACATAAAGCCAACACAGGTGATATGATTAGGCCAATGGCCAGCACCCATTCGATTTTTGACCTACCCATACAACACATCCTCACTCCCAGGTCGGCCTATGTTGACGTTATGTCAAGTCCCCTGTCGGCTTTTTCCAACGCAAGGGGGGGGGGCCTTAGCGTCCATTTTTAACGCAAGGGGGGGCCCTTAGCGTCCATTTTCAGCTTTCCGGGATGTCCATATGCTTCTATGGACGCTCATGGAAGCACGGCATTCGTTTGTGTCGACTGCCCTTAAAGGCAATGTGAGCATCCATTCTCATTGGATAACGGAGAATTGTACACCCGGAAGTAAGTATTCCCCTTACTGTCGATTGATTTTACAGTGATATCTGCACTACTCATCGACTAAAAAACACCAGATTATCCTTGTTAATTACACAACATTGATTGGTTTAAATTGTGTGCAATGCTTTTGTATTTTTCCCCTTCGATTCGGAGAAACAAATATGTTTTCGGAGTAAAGGATGGCAGAAGACACTACACTACCCAGAATCCCCAGCTATCGTTTGGACTACACCATGTGCTCTGTTTGACAAACCCTGTGATAGTCCTCAAGCTCTGTGATTGGAGAGTGTGCTCCGAGGGTTACGCCGAGCCTCGAACAGCACTTGAAATGGGATGGAATCACGGCAGACTGTCCAAAACTGGATTTGAACGGGTCCACCGCGTCCCCCCTCCCCCACCCCATCCCCAGAACTACACATGCTGGCTATTCTGTTTCGCAACATGTTCTCTATCTATGGCACGTCTCTACTGGGAGTTGTAGTTTTAAAAGACGTTTTCGTATTTCCCATAATAAGAAGTTGCCAGTATTAAACTGTGTACATCCCTGGAGGTTTAGGGGATAGGAAACACTCACATTTAAAACATATAATTAATAAATGGGTGAAAATTGCTTGTGCCCATAATGGGCAGCATTAATATATATATACACACATGCCAGCTAAGGTCAGAAGAGCTTTATTTAACAGCTGGTCTTATGTTTGTGACCCCTGTTGTTAATTGATAACATTACATTACATTACATTAATTGATAAGCCTGAAACATGCACTTGTCAAGGTTCAGAGGCACATTTTGCAAATATGGCAGTAGCCATCGATCAGCTTAAGATAAGATATACTTTATTGATCTCAAGTTGGAACATTTGCATTACATCAGCATGTGTAACAGTTAAATATGCAGTGGTGTTTATTTGTAAATCATTTAGTATAATCACACAAATTCTGTGTTTTATATTCAACAATTCTGTGTTCTTTATTTATTGATTGTTCAATACCTGACAAGGTCGGAGATGAAATATCTACATTCATCTTATAAGAGTATAATACATTATGTATAATATCAGTTAAAATAAGTGCTTCAACATAGTTAACATTGCTGGAGGTACGCACAAATATTGATAGATGTCTTGTAATGCACTATTGAGGAACCTGCGACCCAAGTGTTTCATTCAATGCAGAACTACACCATAGTTGTGTGGGCCTATATGATATGTCAATAAACCTTAGAAAATCTTGAAATCTTGAAAGGGATGTACAAAATAGTCATTATATACAGTCTTTAATGAACTATTAGTAGAGAAGAATGAATATACTTTATAGGGATCCTATTAATATCTAATAATAAAAATAATGAAATTCAATAACATGCTTTAACCACTAGGTGTCCCTTTATATCAGCTGTGCACCTTTATGGTGTAAATACAGCCTATCTACCAATTGGATCAAATATAAAAGTCAGCCGAATTAGTGTTGATACTGCAAGGAGACGTATTGTGTGAAAAGAAATGTAAGATGTTGTTTAATGGCTGATATATTTATGATCCACGTCACGTTTTCAGTTCCTCATGTTTGTCTAGAAGTCTTCTCATCAGGGCTCTATAAATACAGAACTACGGCAGATATGTAATATTTAATGCAGCCGAACCGTGTATTACAATGCCGTTATGTGATGACTTCCAAAGAGAAAAGCAAGCACACTCGGAATAAAGTATTATTGTATTTTTTTTAAATGTTTTCGGTCTGTTTCCGTTATTTGTTAATGACGATGTGCTGTGAGATGTGAGACTGGAATTGCACAGGGGGAAATAACGTAGGCTATCTTTAGATGCGGATTTTGTTAACTAATATGTTTGCGCTGTGGACCAACACTATACATTGACGGGGAAGGGGGTAGCAATAAAGATAACACCATTAAACAGTTACACAACATAACAGAAATAATATCGATAGCAGCGTCCCTAGCAACCACCTTGGTAACAATGAAAACCTTATGGACGCAATTTCCTGAAGTAATCTTCGTAATAACTAGCAAACTAAAGATCATGTACATCCACTGCACACATAATCTGAAATAACAATTCATATTTCTCGCATCAAATGACATCAAAACGCATTTTAATGGCCAAACTAACTTTAAAATAGGCATTTTACACCGAGAATAAAACGAAGTTCGGCCATGTTTTTTTTTTCTGCAGGGAGAAATTTGAAGATCATGTGACGTCAAACAGAGCACATGGTGTAGTCCAAACGATAGCTGGGGATTCTGGGTAGTGTAGTATCTTCTGCCATCCTTTACTCCGAAAACATATTTGTTTCTCCGAATCGAAGGGGAAAAATACAAAAGCATTGCACACAATTTAAACCAATCAATGTTGTGTAATTAACAAGGATAATCTGGTGTTTTTTAGTCGATGAGTAGTGCAGATATCACTGTAAAATCAATCGACAGTAAGGAGAATACTTACTTCCGGGTGTACAATTCTCCGTTATCCAATGAGAATGGACGCTCACATTGCCTTTAAGGGCAGCCGACACAAACGAATGCCGTGCTTCCATGAGCGTCCATAGAAGCATATGGACATCCCGGAAAGCTGAAAATGGACGCTAAGGGCCCCCCCCTTGCGTTGAAAATGGACGCTAAGGCCCCCCCCTTGCGTTGGAAAAAGCCGACAGGGGACTTGACATAACGTCAACATAGGCCGACCTGGGAGTGAGGATGTGTTGACCCATAGGGTAAATTACTTTGTGACACTTGAGTGACTTCCTGTTAGCTGGAGCCCCAAATGATTTGCTAACAGCAAAGTGACAAATGGATCGTTTTTTAGTCCTTAAACGTCCACGTGTGGACACTCAATCAAAACCACCTGAAAGCGAGAGGGATTCTGCACATAATAGGCCTCGTGAGTACAAGTAGCTTACTTCTGGGTCTGTTTCATTCAAGCTCTGCTCTGTGTGTGTGTGGCACGAGCCATTTTGTGTGCGTGCGCAAGCGAGCGAGAGAGAGAGCTCGCGCACCGGTGGGTATCTACCGGAGATCGTTGTGGTTAGCATCTGGTGCTAGCTAGCCAAGCTAACGGATATAAAGAGCTTTTTCAACAACAAGGTGGAGGGAGAACTCTCTCCTGTCAGACGGAGAGTCTCAGATAACCTCAGCTCAGGTGAAGTAAAGGACTCTCAATGTTTAGTTAACTTTAGTCTAGTTATCTCAGTGGGTCTCAAACGGTTTGTTTTAAAAGGGGAGTGATTTGTAAAATATCTATAAAGAAATAGAAAATCTGTTTACAGTTCTGTTTCATATGTATGTTGAGAGATACTGTATATCCATAGATCTCTTCATTTTGGCTCTCAAAGTGCACCAAATTGATGCTTTTAACTTCAATATTTAAAAATAAACTAGAGGAGGTGAGGACCCTCCTAGAGGAGGTGAGGTCCACTCCCCACTTGTAAAAATAGCACTTTACCCCTGCTTACACCTATATGCCGTGAGCTGATTACCGAGCCTTCATTGTAACAGTCGCGGGCACACTGTGTGTGTGTGTGGGGAGTGTTGCAGTAGAAAATTCAACTGTAGCGCTGGTTCATTAATGGGAAACCCTTAATGTTTGAGCACCCTCTATGAAACGTCAAGCTACCCCACAGCACCCCCTAGAGCAAATCTCTGGCGCCGCCACTGGACGGGAAGCGAAAGAACGAGCAAGACCCATTGCTGGTATGATAACAACCTGGTATTAAGCACACAGGCATCTTGTTAAAGTTATCTTATCTTAGCTATCTCCATTTTAGTGGAGGAAAACAATTGTGACATCAGTTATGAGTGACATCAGTTACGCGACTCTGGGATTTGTAGTCTTTAGTTGCGTATTTTTCATAGTCTTACATTTCAACAGTTTTACGACAAACTATGACTTTTTTGAAATGGATGGATGGATTAAGATTGACAAACATCATATGTGTAATTCATGGCACAATTCAAACGGGATCGAAAGATAAGTTTTCTCTCTCCATTGACTTCAATACATTATTTTTCAGAAATAAGGTCCAGATGTGTTCGGGTGTATTTCCGTCGCATCCGTCATATCCGTCATATTGTACGGCAACTCACCGCAACTCACCTCCCTCTGCTCCCAGCGCTCTGCTGCCACACACCGGCTGTCTGCGGAACTGCAGCCGGAGGAACTCGGGACAGCTTGTTATGTGTGGGGTCCTATGGTGGGGTCCCAAAACTGACACGGGAAATAGATTTAAAAGAAAGAAATAATAATAATAATAATAATAATAATAGGAACAGTGAAATACAATAGAAATTAATACTAATTTAATTTTTATTTCTGGATCTGTAGCTATTTGTTTGTCAGTAGCCTATATCTCATTTACTTTCCCTATTCATTTATTTTTTCATATTTTTGCATGTATTTATTTACACATTCACTGTTTATACTTATTCCCGCATTTGGACCTTTTTTATATTTATGTACTTGTGCACATAAATAATGTTTCTAATTATTTACAATTAAAAAATATATATATTCTGCGTTACTTTAGCCAACACTTTTATAAGGCCACTAGATTAGATAATTACGAAATGTGTAGATAGAATACATATCTTTCAGGTTGTTATTTTGTCATTATGTTTAATGTTTTATTTACCTTTTAGTATTTTTTCTCAATTAAAAAGGAATTCTTTAAAACTCCAACAATGTGTTTATTTATTTTAAGATTTAAATAATGACACAATAGATGTGTTTTTTGGATGTTAAGAATCCTTGAAGACCACACTGAACATAATGTAGGTAGTTTCTTTGTTTAACTCTAGTTTTCATCTAATGCCAAATGTAACTCCACACATACAAACAGAGGACATTCAGAGGAAGGATAAACACATTGAGATAATAAACAAGCATCAATCTTTTGTTAACATCCAGTTTTATTTGAGAATTGGATATTTCAAAATGTTCCTACAGATACACCATCATCACTATGACTGGACACAGGGTGTGGTATTAGTAGCTGCGTTTACATTCAGTTGGCACAAACCACTAGGATTTACAAAACAGCTGTCGTATTATTGCTGCACGGAAATAAAAACAATACAAGGTGATCTGTTTCAACAAACACAGTAGCATCGTATGTCTGCACGTCTTTACCCACAAATAGGTTAAAACATTTACTTACAAGAGCAAACAAAGAGTCACATTTGACCAGTTTCTGTTGTAGTAGTGTTTATGTACTATCATTAAGCCACGGTCAGGTTTGCAACAAAAACGATAATACCTTATGTTTAAAAATGAAATTTTTTGGCATTTCATGATTGTCTGGGTATCTTCCAAGGTTGTTGTGAACTCTCCATATTGTATTGTTTTTCATCACCTCCTTTGATCAATAGGGAGATGATAACACTAACGCTCTTTCAATTCAAAGTGACAAAAGTGCCCGAGATCAGCCTCTTAATTTACCCAGGGCCTAGTGCTTGGCTTTGGGCATGAAAATTCAGGAAACTCCCCTGAGTATTTTATTAAATATCTGAACTTTGGAGAGGAGTTGGGGGACACACGACACATCAAATCACATCTACAGATCAAGACGAAGCGAATGGAAGTACTCGCATACTCCTAGCGTGTGAAAAACGTGTGCAAAGTCTCCGAAAACGGATTAGTGGCTGTGATGCTAGCTTTGCGGCTAGCGGTTAGTTGTTATTTTTTATGTTTGAATGTTAAAGAATAACAATCGACAGTGTAAACATAATTATGTAAATAACCCAATTTGTGTTCTGTGAAACGGAAAAGGATTTTACATTGTTTTTGTTACTTTCGTTGCAGTGTCTTAAATGTAATTTAGGTTAACTTCCTGTTTGAAGTTGTTGCTATGGAAACAACATGGCGGAGAAAAAGTATAATCTTCTACATATAATAAAGGACAAAGTAAAGAATGAAGTGTAGGCTATGCCTGTTTGAAGTTGTTGCTATGGAAACAACATGACGGAGAAAAAGTATAATCTTCTACATATAATAAAGGACAAAGTAAAGAATGAAGTGTAGGCTATGCCTGTTTGAAGTTGTTGCTATGGAAACAACATGACGGAGAAAAAGTATAATCTTCTAGGCTACATATAATAAAGGACAAAGTAAAGAATGAAGTGTAGGCTATGTTTAAATGTTCGGAATTTGACCGTGTATTATGGCCCTCTTGAGTTGCCGTACAATATGACGGATGCGACGGAAATACACCCGAACACATCTGGTACCCTGAACACATCTGGTACCGACACCGGCTCAGAGGAGAGGATTTCTCATCGAGAGGAGAAGTCCCGCCCTTCTACTTCTGCCCCATGGGACCTTATTTCGGAAAAAATATGTATTGAAGTCAATGGGGAGAGAAAGATTATCTTTCGATCCCGTTTGAATTGTGCCATGAATTACACATATGATGTTTGTCAATCTTAAAAAATCATTTCCATGTCAAAAAAGTCACAGTTTGTCGTAAAACTGTTGAAATATAAGACTATGAAAAATACGCAACTGGAAAGACTACAAATCCCAGAGTCGCTTAAGTGATGTCATTAACCTACACTCGTGTTACTCACCGAAACCTTGTAAAGCCGGTCCCGCATGCTGGCTCTTACGGAAGCGACTAACTCCCCTTGTGTGTATGTACAGTTCTCAACATGGCCAGACTTGTAGTGATTTTCACCTCTTTTAATACTTTTCGCCTCATTCTGAAAGAAAGAGGTGAAATGTGCTAACGTGATGGCCATCTTGGTGTTGGTGACGTGTGCAAGACCAGAGTTGTAGTTCATTGAGCGCTTCACACATACAAATGTGTTACTTCACAGTTTTATGACACTTTTTTTTTTTTTTTACTTGCAAAATTATCTTTTAAATTGATGTTAGGAAAATATTACTCGACACCAGGTTGAGAATCAATAATCAGGTACTAATTTATTCGTGCAAGAAGGAGCAGAGTTAAATCACATACAAAGGATATGGGTTAACTCACACACACATGGGGTATGTTGCTCAACGGAGCAGGAAAAAACATCAGGCTTATTTAGTCCAAAATACGGAGATAACAACAAAGTCGTAAATCGAGGTGGCGCTAATATCATCAGCAGGTGTCGGAAGGGTGACGGGGATATCTGCGACGTCTTCTGGAAAGAGTCACGTACTACCTTCACGCCTCATAGAAGTGGGATATTTAGGATGTGTCTTCTCATAAATATCAACAACCTGAAATGCCGTGCCTCCTCCTATCATTAGAAGAGATAGCTGCAAGGTCATAGACAGTGCAGAGTCACACATAGTATCAGTGCATTAAAACAACCCATAAAGAGGAGACAACTTGTATTTTCTCCAACATATCCCTCCTGTTTATACTTCGTATAACATAGAATTTGGAAAATAAAAATGATTATAAAGATTACAAATTCATTTACAAAAGTACCCAAACGGCTGAGGTAGGTAGATTGTATAGGCATGTTTTAATGTAATCTGAATGGATGCCATGGCCTAATTCTTTCTCTTTGATACATCGTCAGTTTCTATCACTCAGACCCGTTACTGTTTCCCTGCTAACGTCCACTCAACATCATATGTGTAATTAGTGGCACAATTCAAACGGGATCGAAAGATAATCTTTCTCTCTCCATTGACTTCAATACATAATTTTTCCAAAATAAGGTCCCATGGAGGTCCACCGGAAAGGGGAGGGACTTCGCCTCTCTAGGGACCCCGGAAGCGGAAAATTATACATTGAAGTCAATGGAGAGAGAAAGGTTATCTTTTGATCCCGTTTGAATTGTGCCACGAATGACACATATGATGTTTGTCAATTTAAAAGAACATTTTACAAGTCAAAAAAATAAAAATGTGTCGTAAAACTGTGAAGTTACACATTTCTTTGTGTGAAACCGCTCAGTGAACTACAGGTCTCTGGTCTCGCACAAAACGCGTCACCATCACAAAGACGGCCGTCACGTTAGCAAATATCACCTGTTTCTTTCAGAATGAGGTGAAAAGTAAAACGAGGTGAACATCACTACAAGTCTGGGCATGTTGAGAGCTGTACATACACGAAAGGGGAGTTAGTCGGTTCTGTAAGAGCAGCGGGACCGGCTTTACAAGGTTTCGGTGAGTAATATGAGTGCAATGTGTAACGTTAATGTCAGCTAGCTAACATTAGCTAACAAGGTACACTAACGTGTTTTGTTTTAGTAACTAGTTTTCTCCTTAAGAAATTCGTGGTCTCTGTGTATGCTGTGGATAACATTAGTGTTCACAAGAACAAGGTACACTCCCGTGTTTTGTTTTAGTTAGGGCCGGGACTTTAACGCGTTAATTAAGATTAATTAATTACACAAAAATTAACGCGTTAAAAAAATTAACGCATTATAATCGCACTTATTTTTGCACCGCGGAACGTTTCTCACTGGATGAGTTTCAGGCGTACCGATTATACTGGAGCACCAACTAATAGGCCATAAGGTGAACCCTGTTATCGTTTCAACCCGCTCCACAGAAGTGAAACTACACAATCTTTAGTTCATAAAAAAGAACGAGTCATGCTTATCCACCAAAAAAAATATCGTCGCTAAAATTCCTGCCAATTCTTCTAGGCACGTAATTATTGGCTGAACTAGTCCCTTCGAAGCGTAATAATATCTTGGTCCAAAGTCGTGCCACGGTTCGTCACGTGATCGTGCTACACCAATTGGGTAGCTGCATATTGTCAACAGAAGTGAAAGATGGCGGCCGCCGTGGTTACGCTAAACCAGACCAAATGGATTCTAAACAGTGCTGTATGCTTGTTTTATGTCATGTTTTGTCATATGTCTTAATACATCACTAAGTCCGAGGTATTTGCGTTATATACGCGGTATTTGTGAGAGGTTTTACTATCTGGGAACAGAGTTGATCATCGAATCAACATTGACTAGCAGCGTTTATCAGCCAACTCCAGCTACAAACAATTTCCCCACGGGGATTAATAAAGTATATCAAACTCATATTTATCAAACTATCATTCCTGGACTGCCATGTTCACATCGCTAGGTTCATTGGGATTATTCCATTAGACTGAGGACTTTTTGTCTGTCTGTTGTTACCCTGTACACGTTAAATGCACTCTTAAAATAAACATGACTTGATTTCTGCGTCCAAGAAGAAGGTTAACTTGTTACGTTAAGTAATTTAGATCAATAAAATGCAGTACTTCCAGGCTGAAGACTTTTCTTTTTGTCGCTGCTTTTAATTGAACTATTCATATCTTAGACTGCACTGTAACTTTTATCCATGTATTTTTTCTTTTAATGTTTCTTTTATTAGCTTTTCTTTTGAATGACTGATTTTAAATGCCATTTTCTTAATGTCTTTAATTTTTTGTAAAACACTTTGAATTGCCTTGTGTTGAAAAGTGCTATATAAATAAACTTGCCTTGCCTTACTTATACCAATGTCCATTGATTCATTTATTTACTCATTCATCCCTCCACAAATGAAAACAACACTGATGAACCATAAAAACGAGATTTATTACAAATATAAAAGGTATGACATAGAAAACAGTAGAAGGACATGTAATGTAGTATAATTGATTGGTGTCAGGCTGGGCGGAGCGGCTGATTGGTGCTGTGATTGCCTCAGCTGGTTAAAAGAGTCCTGCTGATTATACTCTGTTCTAGTACCAAAAACAAACGTATCTATGAGTGATGTGTGAGCGCGTCGGCCAGGCACTAAAACCAAAAGAACAGAAAAGAGCTTAAGAAAGATGGAAAGAAGGCTCTTTTATTCCTATTCCTCACTGTCAGTGTCAGGGCAGTCATCGTTCTCTTCCTCTGTTTCTTTTTTATTTGCACAATTTGAGCAACGACATAAGTCTGTGCAACAGAGTCCTGCAGAGAAGCATGAACATCTGCCTTTCTCACAGGCAGACTCTTTGCAGCTGCAGTGTATCACATGCAACACACTGTCAGGGGCAGGATTTCTTGTCATCCAGGTGACGTGTAAGTTCCCATCCTCTATTTCCCAACCATATCCAGCAGGTGATGGAGCATTCATTTCTCTTTTGAGACAGGACCTCATTATTGCTGCCTGGTAATTTGCCCTTTTGCAGTGCTGATGGAGGGCATCATGAGTAGGGGGAATGCTTAATTCTGGCAAGGCCGATGATGCCATACAGAAAGCCTTGTACCTAGCATCATTTACATGTTCGGCTGCTGGCTGATCATACAGGTGACATACATACCGGCAAAGAAGTGCAAATGTTGATTGCTCCAAGTCAAAGTTAGTACCTAAACTTCTGAAAGCCTTAAGGTAGTCATCTTTCTCACATGCAACAGCAAATGACTTTCTTTTGCCTTTGCCATAGAAAGCGCTTGTGGAGTCACACCCAGACAACGTGTGAATTCCAATCAAGGCTGAACACACACTGGTTCCGAGAGCTGATGACACCATGGCAATGTCAATGATCCGTGTCCTGTTGCCAGTCCCTGTGAACACATATAAGCTGCATGGCAAATCTGCCTGCAGACTTACAGCAATGACTGCCACATCAGTGTCCGAGCTCTTGATGATGACAGCTTTGTGCTCCTGTGCAGCATGTTGGGCATGTAAAAACACCCGTGTGTCACATTCCTCATGATCACACTGCAGGTCTTCAACAACATCAACAGACTGTACACCCTCCATGACAGTTACACAGTGGCATTGATTTTGATGGGCAATGTACAAGCTGAGGTTTTTACCCACTGTTGTGAGGTCTGCATGTGTCCATGCCACATAAAGGAATTCGGCCAGTGCTTCCTTATTTTTTCCGTCAGAGAGAAACTTCTTCCACTGGGTTGGAGTTCTCTGATCTGGGCTGAAGATTGTTATTAGTTGTGACCCTGCATCAGCTCTACGGGACCGTTCTAGGCTTTTGATGCTGATGGGTGGATACCGGTCAGTGACAAAATCAATGCGTGTACACTTGTGATGCAAAGCAAGTTGGAGTATGCTCTGCAGTATGGTCTCTGCAAGCTCTCCAAATGTTGCTGGTCTGGATGGCATGGCCTGCATGACTGCCATGCCATCAAAAAGAATGGCACCACCTATTGGAACTTTGTCAACCAAGCACTCTCCACCTTTGCTCTGCAATAGATCCATGAGAGCTGATTTGTTTGTTTTGGCAAGTGAACCATCAGCACTTGCTAATGGATATGACACAGTTCCCAAGGAATATGACAGAATTTCCCTCATTTCAATTTTCCTGCTCTGGCCAAGGATGAGGAGCCTGGAAAATTCCATTTAATTCCATTTGTATGGTGAGTAGTTCCACGACCCGATAGTGTCTCCTCACCAAAGTCAATGTTATCCCACACAAGTGTTGTGGGTGTCCGCTTTGAGAATCCCTTCGGTATTTTGTCTCTGCCTTCTACTAGTGTCAGTTGGGCAAGGCTAGTGTCTAGACTCAAAACTGTGTCCCATGATGCACAATGTCCCAGTCTGTTAAGCAGTGATACAATGCGTGATGATCCAGTTAAATGTCGAACAGTTAAACCTAAAGCCAAGGACTTGGGTGTCTGCTTGCGGCCCTTGGAAGCAAGGTACACAATGTCTTGACAAACAGACAACACTTTCAAATGTACGTCATCATCAATGTTGACATAATGATCCAGTGTTGGCTCCTCAGTGGAACCTATAATCCAGCTGAGCAGATTGTATAGTCCAATGGGGACAACAGTTTGAGATTCAGTGACATTTACATTTTCAGAAGTGGGAGGCCATGGGCATGACATGCCAGGAGTGTCACTAAGCAGTCTTTTCAAAAACAACGCTGCTGTATACAGTGTCCTTGTGTCCTCATGTGTTGTTTGGCACTTTGTTCTCCCTGTTTCATTGTCGCTGTCTGTCTGGCTCAATTCACTGGACTGTGTTGTTTCCGTACCGGATGGATCTGGTAGCATGTCCACGAGTGCATCCTTTGACAGAGTCTCAGCAAAAAACAGTTCGCAGACGTTGCGCTTGGTGGGCATGTGAAACGCTAGCTGAGGGAAATCTTGAGCCAGCCTCTTCTTCAACAGATCCTGTCTGTAACACAACAAAACAGTGACAATTACGAGTCACAGGAGTACCATCAAAAGCAGAGTGGTGGAGGTGATACAAGACATTACAGACTAGAACCTATCTGCCATACAGCACATTTAACACCAAAGAAGCCAAATAAAGGCCCACATCATCACAAACAACACTACACACTACACATCATGGGGGTTTCTCCAAACAGGCCTGTCATACACATTTTGTTTAAAGCTGGCCTTGCACATGATAAATAATAAGACTTGTATTACATTGCAGTTACCTGTAGTTTGAAGCATCAACACCTTCGTTTGCTTTCACCATGTCAATGAAGGCCTGCCTCAGCTGGCCCATTCTAAGCACCTCATTGTTGACAAGCAGCCTCTGGCGGATGATCCTCTCACAGAACAGCTTGTAACTGGCATCAAACATTGCCTCATCCCTACAACACATGAATGAGAAGTAAATAAATGGATAAATGAATAAGTGTTGTGATTGTGTGCACATATAACAGAAGGAAATTGGATGTTTACTTATAATGTTAAGTATGTGTATGTGTATATATATATATAGCCATCGCCGACACACACCTGGACTTCAGTCTGGTGGTAGTGCAAATAGGTAAAGCAATCCAAGGAGAAATAACTTACTGTTCTGTCTCTGGTTTGTCAGGTCTCAGCAAAAACATGGTGTACTGACTGTAACAGCTTTTGTGGTACCGCACCTCCAGAGCCACACAGTCTTTGTCTTTTATATGTAAAAGAACACTTTGGTCATCTTTCTTCTCAGCAGCTTTCTGCAATTTGCCTAAACGGAAAAAAAGGACAACTCAATGAGTTTGTTGACGTATCTCTCACACATAATTGTACCTTTCAGTTATTCAACCACAGAGAATGTGTGTGTGTGTGTGTGTGTGGTGTGTGTGTGTGGTGTGTGGGTGGGGGAGGGGGTTTGCTTACCTGCTTTTAATGTTTCAGCCTTACACAGTTGATCCCTTTGTCGCTTGCCTGCTTTGATGATCATTTTCTCCTTCATCTTGCATATAATGCACAGGGCAGGAAGGACGGGGCCAGAGCCTGCGATTGGCAGGCCTGACCTTGATCGTAGCTTCTCTGTTTGGCTTCGGTACGTGCTGCGAGACGTCGATGGGATGGGCTCGACCTCAAGGTCCTCCCTAACGTCTTGATCTCCCTCACGTGCGAGCCGTCTTTCCACCTTCGTCATGGCCTTTGTGTCGGTAAACCTTATGTAGCATGTGTGGTGGAAGCCAGCGTCCTCAGGAATATCTTCGAACTCGAAATCAAGACAGTGCTTGTGGTTTTCAGCCACCACGTTCCGAGAGTCTCCCTTCAAGCCGAGCGACCGTTGTAAGCTTGTCCTGTACGTATTCCATCTTGTATTGGTAAAACAATCAACCTTTTCATGCTTCACAGACGTAATATGCATGTAACAATGTTTGTGTGTTGACAATTTTGACTTTTTGAGACTTTCTGGTGCGTTTTCCTCGTCTCCGCTACTCGATGAAACCATGGCGGCCGCCATCTTTCACTTCTGTTGACAATATGCAGCTACCCAATTGGTGTAGCACGATCACGTGATGAACCGTGGCACGACTTTGGACCAAGATATTATTACGCTTCGAAGGGAATAGTTCAGCCAATAATTACGTGCCTAGAAGAATTGGCAGGAATTTTAGCGACGAAATTTTTTTTGGTGGATAAGCATGACTCGTTCTTTTTTATGAACTAAAGATTGTGTAGTTTCACTTCTGTGGAGCGGGATTTCTTTTCTAAAGGACTTTTCGAGGTTCACCTTGCGGCCTATAACGTTCATGACTTCAGACAACAACAAACCACAGTGAACAACAGTGGGAAATGTTGTTTTAAAAAACGGACGGATGGAAGCGTCGATAAGAGCACGGTTGTGTGCAAATTATGCAAAAAGGAATTCGCATATCACCGCAGCACATCAAGCCTCAAGTATCACCTCAATGCAAAACATATAGCAGCTAGCGTGGAAGCTAGCGTGGACGTTAGCCTCTTTTATCGCGTTCACACCAAAAAGAGCCGGTACTAAATTAGTAACCTTTTTACCCCCACGAAAGTCCCTGCTAGAGAGCAGAGAGCTGCTAGAGAGCAGGGACTTTCGTACGGCTCTCTTGTGAGAAAAATAGCTATATTTCTGATTGGCTGGGCGGATTGCAAACCACGCCCCGTAAAAACTCCCAAAAAGTTTTGTGAAGCCGCCATTTTATTATCCTCGCATTAGCATTATTAGCATTAGCCCAGCGCAGAAACGCAGAGAGACTAACTTATGGCAACACAAAATAAAACATGGGAGCGGTGGAGATGAGGAGGTGTCGGCGTTCTGGCGATTTACTCGGAAGGCTTCAGTAGAAGCTGCTGGGAGTCCCCAGCAGCTTCTACTGAAGCCAGTCCCCAACTCCGGGGACTTCCGGCCGGGGACTTTGGGCGGCAGTATACGCCGTGAAGTGGTTTGCGGCCTGCCAGTAAACCCAAAGCAGAAGAAGAAGAAGTGACGTCAGCGGCTTCATTTGCCTAATCCACCCCCAGGTTCAAAGAGTTCTCATGAACTAAATTCTCATGAACCTTTGTGGGAAAAGTACTGCGGTGGGAATGCGCCTAATGGTATACTAAAATCCATGTGAAAAAAATTGCTACTCACTGTTCTCAGGTCAAATATTTATATGTGATTAAAAATGCGATTAATTTCGATTAATTAATTACAAAGCCTCTAATTAATTAGATTAATTTTTTTAATCGAGTCCCGGCCCTAGTTTTAGTTGCTCTTCAGATTGAAGTGGACAGTTTTATATCGACTATACTGTATGTGTGATCTCCTTTTTCTCGTTGTGTCATTTGAGTTTATTTGCTGTGTGTAGATTCAAGGATTTTGGTTATCTAGGCACAGCTGTGTGTGACTCCATCTGGTACACTGGTATGTGTTTTCCTAATGTAGAGAGCATTGATTAATTAATAAACTACACACTGAGTCTAGATCCTGACCAAATCCTTTTTTATTGTTGATCAAATGTTTTTCAAAAATGTATTCATACACATTTAGAAAAATACAATGTACAATCACAACCAATACAGCACAAATTACAAAAAATACAGAAAAAACAAACAATAACAACAATCAGACAAGAGGACAAAACTATGGAAAAATAAACCCTCCCACCCCCAGATCCGGACCATCCTTGTATTATTGCTCATTCAATCTATTATAGCATGCTAACAAATGGTACTTACTTTATTTTTACAGATCTGCATGGGAGACGATGGCGCGATGCAGAGTGCTGTCTGTGATTGTGCACGGGGGATGTACAAATGCAGCCACGCTGCAGCATTGGCAATATTTGCCATGTGGCAGATCAGCTCCACAGATGTTGAGTGCCAGTGGAGGAAGCCTGGCACTTCCAAAGTAGTCCAGCCGGTGTCTCAACTTTACCAACAGCGAGAGGAGACATACAACCCACTGGCCAGAGACATCGCCAACTGTCAACTGGGGGGTTGTAAACGAGGCCGAAGGGGTGAAGGCTTTTGTGGAGGCCTATCGGGTGACAGTGTTCGAATCGAGTCTGGTCTCTTTGTGAGTGAGTCGGGTGTTTTGGGAGCATCACCCGATGGACTTGTGCAGCCATCTGCCCTGCTGGAGGTGAAGTGTCCACACAGCCAGAGGAACATGACCATCGCGGAGGCAGTCCAGTTACCATCCTTCTGTCTCCGTGAGGAGGGTGGGTCATATATTCACCCATACTGGCACCAGTCCAAGGGCAGCTGCATATCACAGACCGGAGTCTCTGCTACTTTGTTGTGTGGACCACGAAGGAGGCGATCATCATCCCCATCCCCAAAGACCCTGCATGGCATGGAAATCTCCTCCTCCTGGAACAATTCTACACCCAGCATATGCTCCCTGTGTTGGCCAGTAGAGAGGAGGACATTTAAATAAACATACTCTTAACACCCTCGGACTCTGCGTTGTGTTTCGTATGTGTGATGGGGTGTTATGCAGAGGGGAGGAAAACAGGACACAGCAGATTGGGATTGTGGTGGAGATGCTGAGCAGTTATTTAATTGTTGCATGTAATTATTATTATACTGCGTGCTTCTTAATTATTCCATATTTTGCTGTAACATGGATCTGTATGTAACTCTATATTTACTTGTTATCTACCACACTTCCTTCTACATCATACACCATCATTATACATGATGGTGTATATAGATATATATTTGTATACATATCTGTAAATTGTATAATTTTATTTAAACATCTATTTGACCTCTCTGTCTATAAACACAAACTGAGTAAGATTGACAATAAAGTTGACTTTGAAACATATATATATATTCTTTATGAAAATAGTTGACTGTTGTCAAATGAATCCAAATGAAACGTTGGACTGAACTACAACTACTTCTTTAAATCTCTACGGACTGTTTTTCAGTGGGATGGCAAGTTCCTATCTTTAAACATTTATTAGTTTTTTCTCAGAACAGATTTGATTTTCTGAAGTTAATTTAACTTTGCCGACCATGTAAGGTCATTATTAAAAAGGTACAATCAATTTGTTTAGGGTTGACTAAAATAATGAAAAACATTTCATTTGGATAATTTACTGACAGAATAAGAAACTCAATGATGCTCTACTCACCTGTTCCCTTTTTATAAAGTGAAACAGTTGAAACGATAGATTTGAGTAAACTTAAAAACAACCTTCTCCAAAAGCTATCAAGGAATATACCGAATACTTGTTTTAGAACTTTATTACATATTTTTATATAAATAGTTTGAATGATCCATAATTGACAGAAGCTTGTGTTTACACTGACCTGTTACTCATATATTAATGTCTTTGTAACTTCAGTAAACCACTACCTCACTAATTTCTTTCATTCATCACGGTTCAGTAAACTAAGTGATACATGAACCAGTTTAGTCATTATAATAACGTAGGATTGCAACTCTTTGAAACTGTAGGTGGCTCTTAAAAGAGCCGTTGTGTTTGGGTGTGCTGGTCTCAGGTCAGTCTAAGCCCTCTCTCCGCGGATGCGGCGGGCCAGCTGGATGTCCTTGGGCATGATGGTGACCCTCTTTGCTTGGTTCATCTTACTGGGGGGCAGCTACATGGATGTCGGTGCAGTCCACAATCATTGTGCAGTTGAAGGCAGAATGAATTTATTATTGACTCCGAATGAAGCACAACTTCATGTCATACAATACAATGACTTTATTTGTAATTGTGTAAAAAAATATGAGCATTGATTAGCAAGCAGGACCTGCAGGACCTGCAGGAACAGAGAATGGTGATGGATGGAGCTGGGAAGAGAGAAGAATAAATAAAACAGATCAACTTTATTATCGGATATTAAAAATTCAATGTCAAAACAAGTTTCCGCTCCTACAGTTTTCTAGTATGTAAAGATGATTTCACATGACCTATGCAAAATATCACACTCAATACATGTGTGTCTCTGGGGGGTGCATTGTGCCTTTGATGTATATAAATAATATACCATAACCAAATACTATTACGTACAGTGGAAATCAGGTTGCCAGAGCAGGTCAGTGTGCATGTTCCTCAACGTCTCAGCAGTTACAGGTGAGGTAAAGAAAATAAAAGAGAAAAAGGTCAGTAACAACACTTTAAAGTAACAACACTTTGAATAATTATCTCTTCTAACAATTTTCTCTCAGTAAGCACACAACGACTGTCTTTCCAACAAACAAATTGTCATCACAATGAAACACGTCCAGAAGAATGTCATGCAAAGCTCCATGCCTGCCTTCGACTCTCCCTGAACTGCTTCCTTAGCACCCGGTGGAGGGCGCAGTAGGCTACTCTTCAAAAGTTTCACGAAATACTTACCATCATGTTTGGTTACTGTTTAACATTTTGGTTTACTTCATGTAATAAAATAATAACTTCATGGTAAGGCTACTAAAAATGACAAGGCTAAGTAATGTAACAGTGTGTCCACACAGCAGCTTTGACCAAATCTTGAAAATCCTGGAGCTGGGCGTGTCTGACAGTTTGGGGATTTCGCGACCAACAACCAATCACATGAATATCACATGAATATCCCGCCCCCGACATACAAAGCAAAAAAACCCGGTTCTTCTACACTATTGTCAAATAGGAAGGGCTATGATGAACATTTATTTTTTTAACATTTTGAACATTTATGAGATTAATGTTTATGGTGCTATTTTATGCTACATTCCATGCTGGCTAATGATACTGTCTATGCTTGCTAGCAACGAAGTAAACTAGCAACGAAGTAAACTGGATATAAAATCCCCAAACAAGCGAAAACCTACCAGTTTCACCCACTGCCTCTGCCACCTCCCTCCATGCCTGGTTCCTCCGGTTTGTATCCCGGTAAGTAAATAGGGACTGGTCATAAAGAACCGGGTGATTTGCTACCGCAATAACTAAGTTCTCCTCCATTTTTGTGGAATATAGAAATGAACTGCGGGTCTGGTTCTCCCAGCTTGCACGCGGTTTGATTGGCTAGCGCTTGAACTGTCAGATTTGCATAAACGGATCTGATTGGCTGTCGCTTCCAGCTCAGCCTCAAAAGTTGAACATTGTTCAACTTTGGAATCCTGAACTTCCTGGAAATCCTGGAAATCTTCGCCTCGCCCCCCCACAATGCAGTTCGGCGACAAGCGAGGGAAAGTGACGTCATCCCCATTCAAAGTCAATGGGCGGAGACGCGCTGGAAGCGGTGGACAAATCGCCAAAAGCTGCTGTGTGTACGGGCCGTAATGCTAACTAACGTGCTCGCTACTCGTCGCTACTAGCTAGGTAGCTAACTTGACTATGTTCCATGCAGTGCTTGAATTGGAATGAAAAAGGTGCCAGTACTCTAAAATCAGCAACTTTTTCAAGTCAATTTTATATATACAGCCCACAAACAAGAATTTGGCTACTATAATGCTGGTGGGTTTGTCTCTTTACTACTGTATATTTTAGAAAGGTTCACTGTACTTAACATTTTTTATGATAGGCAGCGGATATGGCTAAAGCTCAGTAAGGTCAATATTAACTGAAAATATAGCAATCAAAGTCTAGATCTTCTGCTGAAGACACATGAAGCAGAGACCTTTCAGGTGAGAGCCCCTCTGGTGGTGTTCAACATTAATGACAAGGAAACAAAGCTCTGGTCAGAAGCATTTTTTATAAAAAGCTTTAACAAAATTAAGTATTTCTGTACATTTTGAATGCAATCTAATTTTCCAACTCAGAAAACGAAAAACGAAAAAGTGCCAAAAGTCTTCTCACATGGCTGAGCTGCTTTGCAATATACTTCACCACTGAAGAATACAAATATGTATAAAGTAAACTATGATGCAATCTAACTTTCCAACTCAGAAGAATGATAAAGAGCATGAACAAAGAACATGTAAAAACAAATGCAAAATTTGCACAATCTAAAATGAGAAACTGTAACTGCAAGTAACAAAGTCTGAGCCATGGTAAAGAGTTACATTGAACACCAAGCTGATCAGATAACTCCCTGGTTGGTCTGAAGTCCTTCTATCTCCAGGATCTGTACAAATCGGCACATTATGCCAAAAGTCTTCTCACTGGGTGAGCTGCTTTGCAATATACTTCACATTGTTAGAAAAGGCTCCAGAAGGCCTTGGGGACATCAGTATCAGGGACTGGAGCTGGACAGGCTCTTTCATCAGCACTTCTCCTTCCCTTTGCCAGCCAGGACCTCACATACTGTTCCGGATTGAACTGTCCTAGTGATGGTCCATTACATTTAATGAAAACCAGGCTGGACAGTCGGCTGACAGAGAGAGCATTCCTTTTTGCAGTAAGGATATCGTTCATGCAGCTGAATGCCCGCTCACACTCACTAGTGGAGACAGCGATGGTTCGGACTGCTTTCAGTAGAGGCTCCATGGCAGCAGGTGTACGGGATGCCCTGGTTTCCTTGTATTCGCGAAAGCCCTGAACAGTCTCTCTTCTGTCCACTTTCAGCACTTCGCACAAACGTAGCACCTCTACGTCCCCATCCTCTTCAGGCCAACTTCCAGGATGGATAACTTTCATGTCCTGGATTAGCTGATTGTCCCGGGCCTCCCGGCCATGTAATGGGATTTCTCTTGTGCTGACATGAGAGGAGGTTGTGGAAGTCATTCTGTGTCTCAGATTCTCTACCATACTGCGGAAAAACTGACCTGCATGAATATGTACAAGCCTGCCATTCTCACGCAGGGCAACACCCTTGAAGGACTTCTCAGCTAGAGCTGTATGAACTGTTGTCATGTGTGGGCCAGGCATGGTGACCATGGATTCAAAAACTCGTATTTCTCGAGTTAAGAGCCTATCTGCTGTAGGCAGTGTCATCTCTCTTTTTTGGAGTTGCCGAGAGAGGTCGCTGAGCTCTGTGAGCGCATCGTACATCAGTCCCAGATTGCTGACAAACGTTGCAGATGTGAGCACATCATCCAGGCCCTTGTACTTTGCTCTGTCTCTGGAATCCCTGCTCGTGTCGTTTGCAGCATTTGTGAAGTGATCATGAAGCACTCGGTAGTTTTCCCAGACTGCTCTGACGCTCCTTTCACTTGAAGCCACCCAGCGGATGGACAAAACACGCCCTATCACCAGGAGACGCTGTCCGACTGCTTGCGCACACTGCGCTAACTGCCTCTGATTTTTGGGGGAGGCATGGAACAAGGAATAGAGTTTGTCAAAAAAGATCTGGAAATGATTGAGCCCTGAGACCTCCTTGACCACATCCCCAACTGCCAGCTCTAGACGATGATTGGAGCAGTGCCACACAAACAGGCTTGGGAATTTACTACACAACTGGGTAGCAACGCCTGTTCTCTTCCCTAGCATGACTGAAGCCCCATCACATGCAAAAGAAACGAAACACTGACCTAAAAAGTCCTCGTTAAAATCTCTTCCAAGACACTCCATTAATGCCTTTGTGATGTCATCAGCCGTTGTTCCATCCAACTCGATCAGCTCCCAAAAAAACGTTTCGGGCTCAGCATCAGCTAATGCTGAGCGTAGACACACAACAAGCACCGTTTTACCACTAATAGTGGTAGATTCATCGACCAAAACACAGAGTTTTCTTTGGTTTTCTGTAATGTCTTTTGCCATTTTTTTCTTCAGCTCATGAGCTATGTGGTCGATGATTTCGCCACAGGTTTTATTGGAGTGCAAAACCCTGCCCACGTTCAGCCCATTCAGTTTCTGTACATTCAAATCAATTGGCATGTCTGTGAATGGCCGGCTATGTTTGCCAATTTTATATGCCGTTCGAAAAACTCTGATAGTGGTGTCTAATTCAGATTTATGCATAGACTGCACTTGATGTTGAATAGTTTCACGTGAAGCAGATGTAAGGATGTCAGCAGCTTTTACATGGGCTTCTGATTCTTTATGTTCTTTGATTTTTTTTCTCAGGCTAGCTTGTTGTTTGCCCTTGTCAACACCGAAATGAGACACTGCACACTCACCCCATTCAGTTGACAGTTTCAGTCCTTGTCCAGTGTGTATTCCCAAAGATTTGACATCTCTGCATATCCGACATCCTAGCTTCTTATCTTTAAGAAGGAGCCATGCATTGGTCTTGCAAAAATATTGCACCTGTTCCGTTGTCCAGCAGTCAGGTGCATCGCTTTGCCCGGTGTTGGTGGTGGCAGTTGCGCCAGCAGCAGCTAACGTTAGAGGCTCTGGAGGAGGCGGCGGAGCTAGTGCTAATGCTAATGCACTAGAACTTGGAGCAGGAGGATCAACCAAAGAAAGCTCCCCATCAGACATAATTTCCAACACAGGCACAGCATTCTCTGTATTTGAAGTTTCTTCCGGCGACAACCGCTGTCTTTTTGCACTTTTATTAATCCACGCTAACATTTTAGAAATGCTAATTTGTGACGTGACTTGCTTTCCTTCTCTCGGGGGCGTGCCTGCTCTGTTCTATCACTCTACATAGCCACCCACTGGGTGGGAGTTGCACTGCATAAACACAACACACGTGCATCTAGGTATGTAAATTGTAAAGCATTAAAACATGGTTTTACTAACAGTTTTCAGTATGTTGTTACTTCGGCATTATTATTATTATTATTATTTTGAAACGTGTATTACTATTAAATCATGGTCAAATAGGTTAATTTTGACATAGTCGTTTCCACCACAGTATTTACATGGAGAAGATAAGCCCCGCCCCCTCTCCTGCACGTTCTGTTTGAATGACAGGAGTAAACAGCTGACAGCCGCTGTGAAACTCCAGCGGTTAGAGCGATGAGAATGTCCGTTCGGCACCTCATGACGCATCTACTGAGTACCGGGCGGCTGTATATATATATATATGGATGTATAATAAGAACGGCGGGAGAGTGTTGAGTACTGGCACGGTGCATGAGTACCGGAGTACCGCCAGCATGCCGGTACTGAGCAAGAAGTGCCGGTACTCCATGGGTCAGAACCAGAAGTGCCGGTACTGCGTACCGGTGAGTACCGGCCCAATTCCAGCACTGGTTCCATGCACAACATGTATATTACCTATGATATGACCTGATATGTCTGATCCAGCGACTCCTGGTCCTTTCATCAGACGGGAAGCGATAGAACGAGCAAGTGGTATGATCACTTTTGTGATTACAACCTGGTACAAAGCACACAGGTATCTTGTAAAAGTGAACCAACCACTTGGAGCATTATCGCCGGTGACATCACTTACGCGACCCAGAATGGGATTTGGGATTTGTAGTCGCGTATTTTTCATAGTCTTATATTTCAACAGTTTTACGACAAAATGTGACTTTTTTGACATGGAAATGATTGTTTAAGATTGACAAACATCATATGTGTAGTTCGTGGCACAATTCAAACGGGATCAAAAGATACGTTTTCTCTCTCCATTGAATTCAATGTATAATTTTTCGCTTCCGGGGTCCCATGGACCGGAAGTAGATGGGCGTGACTTCGCCTCTCTATTTCTCTAAACGCCTGCTGCTTCGCCTCCTCTCTCCTCGACTCGCATCTCCTGTGGGCGGGACTAAGTCACGAGGATAGGAGTTGAGGAGGGGAATTAGATAAATGATAAACCTATGTCTTGCACAACATCCACAAAAACTGACAAGAAAAATATTATTAAAATCAGGGAAAAGTATTTTTTACATGTGTTTTAGTTAAAAAAATGTATACTTTTTACCCGTCTTGTTTTTTGAAAAATAAAAGGATTCAAAAATGGTTTCTGAGGTATTTGGTCTTCCCTCTGCCATTTTGAATTTATGGTGCCATATTTCTAACACAAAGTTAGTAATCAAATGATTGTAGAGTGTTAGGCCACCTGCTGGTGGAGGCATGCTCCTACACCTGCTTCAAAATGGCTCCCACATGTCATTATAAAATAAAGCAGTGGCGAGCCGTCAGGGCCCTCTCTGAGGGCCTAAGATATTCTACAAAATAATATTTAAAAAGATAAAAAATAAATATATATTTTTTTAATTAGTTTTACCAAAAAAGTTTGATTTCATTGTACTTAAAATAACATTCCCAAATAAATAAATCCTTCGAATATGCCTGTTCAGTTTTTGTTGGAATGTGAAGGGTTAAATGAAAGAAGCTCCATTGGCCGTCTCTGCGAGTTACTGTGAAGATAGGAGCTGATTGGTGGTCCAGCTATAAATTCACAGAGGGCCAGCTAGGGTAACTCAACGAGAGAGTAATGTCAAAGCTGTCAGAGGGACTAGGTATAAAAGTCACGGCTCGCCACTGAAACAAAGAGTTTCTTTCCGTCACAAAACCAGGAATAGGAAGTCACACTTGGAAGCAAATTGTTTCAACCTTTATTAAACATAGCTTGCAAGAGATAAATATTACAAAGTTATTTCCTCCAAAATTAGCTTATTTTTTCAATCAATGCATAATTGTCAATCAACTGGCAGTATTCAAACAGCATTATTTTCTTTTACTTTTTTGAAGACCGTTAAATATCAAGTATGTGCAAAAGGTCAGGATTGATGTAAGCAAAACGAAAAAAGGACTTCAATTAGTTTCCGGTTGGTTTCATCATCTGTTTCTGCAGATCCCACATTATACAAAAAGTCAACTGAAAATTGATAAAACTGATTGAGAAATTAAATGTTTCCCTGCATTAGCAACAACAACTAATAGAAGTAAAAAGCCCGGCAGCAGAGGAGCGCATGTGGGGTACGCTGAGGTCGGCAGGAAGTGATCACTGGTTCAGAAGCAGCTGTCCTCAGGTCTACTGGATGGAATACTAAGCGACTCTGTATCAAATGGATTTATTCCGCCAAAACAAGGTTCCCCCGGGCGCTGATAGCATTTAAACCCCTATGAAAAGTGTGAACAGGTTATCTTTGTACATCATCAGGTCACTGACATGTGGAATTATGTATATGTTTTTGCCCATGCTCTAGCCCCCACTAGAACTGGAGGGTACGTCCTAACTAAACCTTTTATGATTTTATTTGTTCAGCTTGTAAGATATCTGCTCACAGCATTTAAAGAACTTTATTAAAACATTTTTCAGAACAAATGTCCCGGTCACAGAAAAAGTGTGTATGAGACAAACTGATTTCTGGAAAACTGACTTTTTAAACATCATCTTTCCACGCTGTGATTGTAACCGGTCCACTTCATAGAATATGGTCATGTGGACAAAGGGGTCAGCAGACGTGGTTTAATGAGACGCTAAAGTCATGAGGGCTCCATGTAATCCAACACAATGAATCATCTGATGGGCAGGAAACCATTCTTCAAAGTTATTTCCAGTTTCCATGCTCCAAGAGAAGAGATCAGATGTTCACAGGTGTGATGTGAGCCGCTCTGTCTGAACCAGTGCACCCCCCTGCTAACGCTAGCTAGCCCCCGCCGAGGTGAATGCATCCAGGGAGAGCTCCAAGAAGCGGAGGGGAAAGAATCCCAAACATTTTGCACATTGTTACACAATAATACACAGTGATCACAAAACGAAATGACAAGCTTCACAATATTCATGGCTTTTTGTTTGCTTTTCTACACAATATACAACCATTTAATTTCTTTTTTCAGAACAAGGGAGGAGAAAATGCTTATGTACAATAAGTCATTATTACTTCAAACCTAGCAAATATCGTGTCATTTATTTCATAGTCAATACATTTGTTTATTTTTTAAACTGCAATAGAAAGAAAACAGAATTGAGACGTCAGAAAAAGAATGACTTCAAATTTAGATTTCAAGAAAGAATCTGAAATCCGGATACAAAGAGTGTGGGCGCATCTGCAACAGAGTCAGAGACAGGAGCTTTTTCTCAAGCTTGGCAGCAGAAGGAGACGCATGGAAAAACCATGGCTAAAATCAAATTGTGTGGCAGTAAAAAATGTATCCAAGACATTTAAAACTCATGAAAATATATCTCTACATCCAATGTCTACTGTTCCACCAAAAGGATTATTGATTCATGTTTTCTTTTTTTAATAGAATTAGCACAAATGATGTTTTCCAAGTGTACACTTAGTTTACACCCTAGGTAGTTTCAAGTCTTCCATTTCACTGGCTGTTTATCATGGGATGGTCTGATGACACACACACACACACACACACACACACACACACACACACACACACACACACACACACACACACACACACACACCACACACACACACACACACACACACACACACACACACACACACACACACACACACACACACACGCACACGATGTGGACTGATAATTGTTACATATAGTCATGGCAACACTATCAGAGACTGTATGCTGTGTGTATGCTGTATGCTGTGGCACAGCATTGGGTCAGGAAGAGAAGTGCTGAGAGAAGCCTTTAGAAGCTAGCCAGACCTTTCTGTTTTACCATTGATTTACTAAACTTTGAAAAGAGGCTCAAATAGATAGTATGCTGCTTCTGCGTTAGCAACAACACATCAACTAACAAAGAACAATTTTATTGTTAAAACGAAAATGTCGCTTAAAATGTTAGTCGTTTACTTTTAACCTGAAGTGCAGATACAAACTGAATTTTAGTACATGGACAGAAACAAATATAAAATAACACTGAGCAATGAAAAGAAGAGAGGCTGTGTTAGCTAGTTTAGCTAACTGGAGCACTAATTTAACACAGCTAGCTTCCACTATTGTAAATTATAAGCTAGCTCTTCCCTGTGAAGTGCTATAGTTTATTTTTCAATACATTTTAAATATGTGATACTTTTAGAAAAAGGTTTTAACCTGCCACCTCAACTTCTCTTGTTTTTTAGCTTCAGTTTTTGCATTGCTTGCCATTCAGCCGAACAAGCTTTAACACAACCAGAGACTACAGCCGTGCTAGCTGTGTAGCTTTAGCTACTTAGCACAGCAGTGCATTGTGCTAAATGCTAATGTCAGCATACTTACAAGCTAACAACGACAATAACAAGGTAGGTAGTCACTATTGCTAACCATGTTTCAATCTGAGTTTAGCATGTGAGCATGCTAACACTGCAGACAGCGAACAGCTGGGGCTGATGAGAATGTCTCCAGTTTGCAGGAGTTTGACCTGACAAAGTGAGAGTCTGCACAACACTTTGCAGAGGATGAAAGTGAAAGATTCCAGAATGAACTAACTGAGTGCGACGCAACCAAACATGGTTAGACATCCATCGAATACAAAGTAACTGCTGATTGTTCCATTCACACACACTTACTGCACAGAATCTGAGAAAAACATTTAGAACGGATGAATCCAACATGGCTGCCAGAGGACGTGTTGGCCAGCGTTTCCTCTGCAGTGTTGCTCTCATGTCAGTGTGACCTGTACATGCATCAGCCCGGGGGGGTCGACATGGATTGAACGTTCCATAGGTGAACAATAAATCACTGAACAGTTTTTGTCAGACATCTAGATTTATAGATTTAGCAGATGATCAATTATTAGAATGAAATGTTTCAGAACCCTGCACTGTTGTTACAACGCTTTTCACAAGGGTAGTGTGTCTGTTCAGTCAATGGAGGAGAGGTCTAAAGCACTTTCCTCCTGTAATAATCCATGCTTTTTTGGGGGAAATGTTAATGAAACTGAGTCTAAATAAAACATTTACAGAACAGGTTTACCAGTTCATGAATGAAATGTGCAAATTGGAACAGATTTGAGATCAGGGAAGAGCGTCCATGCTGTGCCCATGTGACCACCAGCCAGTATCTGAGGAGAGATATCCATGGGGACACGACTCATGTAAAGGGGGTGTTGTTGCGTCTAGTTGTGTCCCACTGATTGAACGGACAATACATTTACTTAAAGTGGATTTTTTTTCAGGATTTGGAAACCGACACTTGAGGTTCAACATTAACAGAGATCAACACTGGCAAAGGATCATTCATCATCCCATAAAACACACCGTGATGCAACCCACAATCTTCACACACCTCTGGTCGGCCATCAGCCAGCATCCAGACTCTAGCCACTCTCAATTGTAACATTCTTTACCTCCTTTAAAAAAAATGTTTTTCCAATTGGAAATATGCAAAGTGCTCCTCTGGAGTGAGGCGACTCGTGTGCAGAGCATGCACACAATGATTGATCATGTCTCTCCCATAAAAGATATAATCCACATCGTTTATTTTCTCCCTCTGAAGCTAGGTATCTATACATTATCCATACAATAGTTTCTGTTTTTAGCTTTGATGATTATTATCGTCTCCGGTGGCTAACACCTCTCAGGTACGCCACCATGTCATTAGGAGACGCCGCAAAACAAACAAACAAACAAACTAACAAAAAAAACTAAGCAAAAAAAAAAAAGAGAAGGAAAGTTGGGTGGAGGGGCCAACAATCCGAAAACTAAAATATAAGAAGAATAGGACCCAGACTTTAGGTTCCAGGTAGAGAATCTGTGGTTTGGATGCAGGAAATGTGCCTCCACCTTCAGACTTGAGTTCATTTAAAGAACATATGACGCCAAAAAGGAGCTTAGGGGTAAAAAGGGTTCAGTCTGTGCATACTGGATAACCAAAGGGTGGGGGCGGGGGAGCAGGAAGTGAGATGGACTGCCTTTCTCTGAGTGGACACTTCCCTGTGAACACTTGGGGGCTTCAGATGATCCTCCAGGATGAGCTCTCTGCAGGGTGTCAGTGCTCATGACAGACTACACCTACATCCACCAGGTGATCTGCGGGGGAGGGGCTGACAGGAAGAGTCCCCTGATGAGCCTCTGATGGGGACTGATCTTCTCTTCAGTGCACATGGGCCCCTCCTGTGGGTTCCAGATCCCCCGACTCAGGGGGAGTGAATCGAGCTTGTCAGCTGTCGGTGGTCACAGATCCTGAAACTGGCCCTTTCACCAGGGGAGAGTGGGGGTGCTCGGCCCCCGTCTGTTTGTTCCCATCAGTATTATAAACTTTGTTTCTCCAAGTTAAAGAGCTAACACTTTTTACAAAGCTGTTAAACTTTATGTTGCATAGCAACCAGAATGCACCCTGTTGATCTTCTGTTACTAGCAATAACCACGTCTTAATCCTAAGCTCTACGGTGAGTTCCTGTCACTGCCCAAAGTAAAGAGGGAATCAAAAACGGAGCGAACACGTATAAAAGAAAAAGCATAATGAGTAAACTGAAGCAAACGTGGTAGTTGCAGGTATAATAATAATAGGGCTACCAACAGCGATAATAATGGGAATTATAATTGTTAAACAACGCTGACGAAGAAGAAGAGCTGTACTATAAGAAGAACATCTGAGATGCACCGACAGTTTAGTGTCTTTGTCCGACTCGTGGGTTTCATGGGTTGGTTCAAGGTAGGCACACGGACAGGCACTGCATGCGATGGGGGGTGGTGGTCGATCTGGGAGTGCTTCAGTATGGGGTAGGAGGGCAGGATGGGGGGGGCTTCAGATGGGCTCATTTCTGTCCGCTGATGGACTGCGATATGGATCGAGGGGGGATCATGTCCAACAGGTACTCTCTCTGCCGGTCCGCTAAGCTGGAGCTCTTATGGGCCCCCACCGCCGCGGGGTTCAGATAGGCGATATTTAACCCTGTGGACACACACACACACACACACACACACACACACACACACACACACACACACACACACACACACACACACACACACACACACACACACACACACACACACACACACACACACACACACACACACACACACACACACACACACACACACACACACACACACACACACACACACACACACACACACACACACACACACACACACACACACACACACACACACACACACACACACACACACACTATTATTTACAAACAGCAGAAATAACCTTTGTAAACGAGTAGCCGCTAACAGCTAACATTAGCTTCTTCTGCTCATTTCATCACAGATTTGTCTTGTTTACAATTTAGCATTATGAGGAACAAACGTTGTGTTTCCAGAACGGGCCAATAGTCAAACGTGTGCGTATTGTAAGGGAGAGGGGGCGGTGAAGGAAACCTGCGCTTCAGATAACACAGCCCCGCAGTACTGAGATCATTTGTTATTTCCTTTCAGATTTGCACACGTAAACGGGACAGAATTTTGGCATCAACTTAGTATCAAAGTCACTGTTAATGAATCTTTAAAAGAGCGCTGTATAAAACATATCATATCAGATGTGTACTAAGATCTCATTAACATGAAATCTTCCAGCAACTAATTGAGAGGACTTAGTGAAAGCTGTGTTTGTTTGCTCTCTGCGGCTGATGTCTACTCTGAGTGAGACATCTTCATTTACAGCAACTTCAGGAGTCACATTCCTCCAGTTAAACTTTCACATACATCATATCACAGATTTGTAATGAGCCGCTTTATATTCTTGAAACAGGTTGGTGTTTGGCTCAGGTTGCCGATACAAACATACATACGTTACCTACAGTTGTTGTAATCAATGTCTGAGATGCATATTTAACCAACATAAGTAACGTCAAGTGCACAGACACAGACAGCAGCAGTACCTGGGATGTTGTAGATCTGCCGGCGGCTGTCGTGCTGCATCCTGTTGCTGCCGCTGCCCCCCCCCGCTGCCACAGTGCTTGCCGCTGGTCATCCCCATGAGGCTGCTGGCCACAGACAGCTGGGAGGCCTGGGCGAAGTTAGACAGGACGCCCCGCGCTGAGTTAGACAGGCCTCTCTGCATGGAGGCCTGGGGCTGGGGGGCCTGGGGACACAACACAAGTTTGTCATATTTTTCTATATGTTTATGTAAAATAATCACTTTTACTTTAGAACAAGTACATGTATGTAGTCGATGAATTTAATAAAATAGAACAACTTCACCATCACTGCCACACAGTGGTGCACTGCAGTACTGCATATGGTCTTTGAATAGCAGATATTTGCTTCTAACAGCTTAAAACAAGCTTACAGTGCGTTTCTCTGTTTATATCTTTAGGAATTCATTTTTACCAGCTATTAATCCTCCTAATAAAATCATGTCTGAAATCATGGTCTTTTAAGCAGCAGTCATATCTAATAGACAACTCAAATGTGAATTAAATGAAAAAATAATTAATAGATTAACCAATTTAAATGGATATAATTGTAATTAGCCACAATTATTACAGAACACATGGAACACTGGGTGAGTTCCAAATCAAGCCTCTCCTGAATACTACAGCACAGTGCAGGCTGGAGGCAGGTGGAGGGTGGGGGGGAGCGCTGCAGTGTACCTGGCGGAGTGCATGGTGTCGGATCATGGAGTCAGTCTTAGAGGCGTTGGGGCCGGTGGGGGCCGAGCTGGGGGAGAGGGCGGCCTGCTGCTGCAGCCTCTGCTCTATCTCCTGATGGGGGCCACGAGAAGAACACACATTAATACAGACAGCTCAGAGTGAGAATACAGACGTGTGGTGGTTTAGTGTGGTGGTGTGGTGTCATCACCACCACACCACGTGTAGTGTGGTGGTGTAGTGCTGACCTGCTCCTGCTGCAGGGCCTTCACAAAGGCGTTCTTCAGCCGGTTGGTGTGCTCCGCCTTCAGAGCCTTCTTCTGGTTGGAGGTCATGCACTGCTCACACAGGATCCGCCCGCTCTTCTCCTGCTTCCAGTGGGGGGTGAAGTCGGTTCTGCACTGGGCGCAGAAGAACGGCTCCATCCGGCCCAGCGTGCCTCTGAGTTTACCTGAGAGCAGCAATACGCTAACATCACATTCATCTTCAGGTTCATTTCTCCCCCCTTACTTTGGTTCTCTAGGTATTTTACCGCTCTGTTTTAACTGCTCTTACATTAACACAACAACAATTAAACATCACCAAATAAATGTTATTTAAAACCCTTTTAAGCTGTAAACAATGTCTCAGAATTAGGTTAACATGAATAACTGCAGGGAATATACAAAGAATACACACTGAAAATGTATTCCAAATGTAACATGGTTGTAGATGTGTGTGTGTGTGTGTGTGTATACTATCTGATGGATGAACATCATCTAGGGTTACCTATTCATCTTCTATAGAGGTCATCTTTGACTGGGAACACCATAGATGTTACAAAGTTGACTAAACCACTCAAAATGTTCAAATGCCTACTGTGGAGGATATCATGAGGCCTTGAGGCTATCAGATGTGAAACACAATATTTATTTGTATTGATGAAAGTAGTAAGCTGGTCAGATTTGACCCTTAATCACTTGAAGGGTTATGGAAGACATGAACAAACTATCTTCCAGTGCTTGAAGGTGAAGAGGAGCTGCTTACCCTGACTGTCGAGCACACTCTGCACCACCTCCTCCAGCCCCACCATGTAGATGAACTCGCTGTTGGCGGCAGAGGGCAGGAAGTGGAGCAGCGGGGCGGGGGGTTTGGGTGGGGGGATCTCCAGCAGGGTCTTCTCCAGCTGCTTCCTCAGGGCCAGCTTGGCAGCCGCCTGGCTGCTGGCCTGGTCTGCGATGGAGCTGACTCCGCCCGCCGAGCTGGACATGGTGGAGGGGCTGACGGCCGAAGCCCCACCCATACCCCCCCCGGCTGCTGCCGCTGCCTGCATGTGGGCCAGGTTCATGTACATGGCACTGGAGCCTGAGCGCTGGGAGGCTGCCACCTGCTGGCTGGCCTGCAGGGAGACACACATTCTCTGATGCTAAGCAGAGGAGAGCCACACTTTACCCTTCTGTCACCAGCTGACACAGTAAATACATTCTCCTGGCCTCGCTCAGGTTCAGGTTGTGGCTACAAGTTGCCCTTTAGAGTTCTCATCTACTGTATAGTGTAGTTTCCAGCTCATAGAGTCCTATCGTGAACCGTGAGATGTTCAGTACCTCATAGTTTTATGTCGGAAATGTATAGTACGGTCCCACATAGAAACTGCTGGATGCTAACCTGCATATGTTGGGCAATTTGGACCATTAGTTTAAGTTGAGAGTCAGTCCACTGGGAGTACAAATAATTTCTGGTTAAAACTGCCATTTATATCCTGAAAAGGTCTGAAATGGACTACACATCCTCAATAACCTCCAAAACCACTCCAAAATTGTCAAAATCAGCCAAGACATCTAACTATTGTCCACATAGGCTATAATGGTTATTAATGCTAATTAACATACATTATACTAATGGTCCAAATTGCCCAACATATGGAAGTTAGCATCCGGCAGTTTCTATGCTGGGGACCCTACTATACATTTCTAACAGTGCTGGCAACTAGACATGTATGTGTTATTATTTGTACATGATTTATGACTGGATGTCATGCTGCGGACAGTGATGGTGTTCTACCTCTAAATGGATTTGTTCAACTAGTTCTTAGCTTTCTATTAAGGCCGAATAATGATTCAAGCTCCCGGAGCAGGAGCCAAGACCCTCACTCACTACACTCTCAGACAACATATCTCTCAGAGGGAAGATGATAGAAGGGTCCCCTATATTTGCTTGATAGATATTTCCAGGATATTAAACTAAGAAGCTAATCAGTTAAAGATTTAAGCTAACTGTAAAGCATATAAATCACAGTCAAAAACAAGTTCAAACAAATAGATTGATAGCAGCTAACGTTAAAGCAACAGATCACAGTGTAAAGCTAACTAGCAATAGCACACCTACAACCCTGGAAATCAGGGCAGCTCTTTATTCACCCTTAAAATCGTTCAATCCAAAAGCAGCATGTGTATACATTCAGGCAGGGGCGGATCTACCGGGGTGGCATGGGGTGGCAACTGCCACCCTAAACAATAGCCTTGCCACCCCAGCTGCCACCCCAGTTGGCATCTTTGTTTTGAAAGAAAAGTTGTGGCTCATCAGACATTTATGAGAGAAAGTCTCTAATGTCCGAGTGCAAGTGAATGCAGCACAAGATGCACGTCATGTAACCCCTCCCCCGGTCCTGGCGCGAGAGTGGAAATATGATTGGTGGCGAATTCACTTGAACGGGGGGACGGCGCAAAACGAGAAGCATTCGGACCCAAGCACTGAAGGAATGAGGTAGTTGCGGTCTACAATGACAGAGAAGAGACTGTCAGTTTGGCTGTACTCAGCATTGAATCAAAACGCACTACAGCTGTTGATCTTAATAAGTTTGTGAGGCGTTTTGCTGAACAAAATAGTAATCGCCGCATTCAGCTGTAATAGACGTGCCAACTTGATGCTCTGCTCACGGATGACTCGATGAGAATAACAAACTGTTAAGATGATGACCTTGTATGCGTGAATATATTTTTTTCTTTGAGGGGGTCTGCCCCCAAAAAACAGTTTTAAGTCCTGAGAAAGTAAAATAAGACGGTGTGTAAAACTACACTGCCCATCCAACAGAAAGTAACCACTTTGATTGAACTAGGCCAGTAGGTAAGGACCTTCCACTGGATCATAACTGCAGCGATGTTTATGTTTTAGCTGAATACACGTTTTCTAACCCTAACTGATGCAGTTAGTCACTTCTTTAGTGTTTGTTCTTTCTGATGTAAAGTCAAGGTTGTAACTGTATATCAATAATGATATAATTACTTGTCTTTAACATTTGAAGGAGGGTGAGCAAGCATCTTGATGAACATTCATCATTAACTCCTCCAAAAAATATAGTTTATTCAATAATAAATGAATATGTGAATCATAACAGTTCTTCACTATATCTGTAAAGCGTCTTTGAGCACCTGTAAAAACGCTAACAAATTAAATCTATTATTATTACTATTTATTAACAGTGATTGACAGCTGATAGGAATAATATGATTGTTAATAGTATCATATTCATTCAGACAAACATCGATGAGACAGTTAATTAATGTACTTATTGCAGCAGTCTGCATAGATTTGGTACCCCTACTGGTCTAAGAGTGAGACAAACTCATTCAGTTAAAATTCATTAAATTACGTCTGCCACCTTGTAAGGCTTTACTGATGTGCCACAATAATATCACCTATGTGATTGAGTTAAAATATTAATATTGTGGCTTTCCAAGTTAACATTGATTGTAGGGGTGTAACGGTTCACAAACATTTCGGTTCGGTACGTACCTCGGTTTTTAGGTCACGGTTCGGTTCGGTACGTTTTCAGTACAGCAGAAAAAATTATCACAAAACATTAAATATTATTTTTAAATTATTATTAAACTGCGACTAATGTATTCAAATAAATACAAAATATAGTAAAATAAACATTAAGGTGCAGCATTTCGATGAGCTGAAATAATCTGTATTTGAACTGTACTAGTACCTAAGCAGCCAGCTTGACATTAGGACTTGCTTGTCATTGTATTTTCATGTTGTTTAAAGAAAGATGAACTTGTCCACATTGCTTGCTGAAAGGGCAGATCTGCTGGCACTAACAATGTCTCCTGCTGTGGAGAACACCCTCTCTAGGGACAGTGGTAGCAGATACAGCCAGGTAGCGCTTTGCTAACATGGCAACATAAGGATACTTGGCGTTTGTAATAGCTTTGGCTCGGTCTGAACTCTCTGCGAGTGGTGGAGGCTTACATGCTAGCGGGAGTTGGGTTTGCACTTCAGTCTTTTTTCTTTTGGTACCGGTGATATTCACATTCGGGTGATGCCTTTTCAAATGAGTGTGATGTATTGCCAGCCGCGTAACCAATTTTAGTTGAACAATGCCGACAAACAGCTTTGGTTCGGTCCACCTGTCTTTGTCCTTCATCCTTGTACGTAACTGCGAAACCAAAATGTTCCCAAACCGGAGACTTCAATGATGCTGGAGGATTTTCAGCTCAACTTTATCTGCGTTCACCATTTCGACAGTTCCTCAAATTACTGACTACATTTGAACGCATCCCTGTGACCAGCTCTCATAGTATGCCTCTCGTCCAATGAAATGACTTGGTCGCTCTATGATATAGATTACTTCCAGAAAGTTGTTCATGTTCTCAATTTTTTACGTTTAACGCTATATTCGTTCGGTACACACGTGTACCGAACCGAAGGGCCCGTACCGAATAATTTCAGTACGGGTACGTGTACCGTTACATCCCTAATTGATTGATATGATTGCGATTTAAAATCAGCATATACTTCTGTCAGGGGATGCCACCCCTCAAAATCTCCTGCCACCCTCTTGCCACCCCATGAATATTTGTCAAGATCCGCCCCTGCATTCAGGTCATATCTTGTGGCAGCTGTATTTGGCCCTTCATAGTGTATATTTGACAGATAGTCTGCAGATATATATCTTTCACTGTCATTATGTATATATATATATATATATATTTTACTTTGAAGTTTGGTTTTATTTGTTATTTGAGATGCTTCTATTCTATGTTTGTTTATTCTCTATTCTTTAACATGTTCACATTAAGTGCAAAGCCTTTTTGACATGCTGCTGTGACAAACATTTCCCAAATTGGGATCAATAAATTCAATCTTATCTTATTTTAAACCTTTGGCAGCTAGTGTAGCATAGCAGCACTAATGCTAGTTAAGGATGTGATAATGTACATGTACATTTAAGTACAAGCTTAACGTATCCTATTTTCTAACGTATCCCGTTAAACAGTATCATCATCACACATTGTTTTAACCATGACTAGCTGGTAGTCCACAGCAGACAGAGCACACAGTGATGGAGGGGCCTACCTGCTGGTAGCTGACGGCATTGGCCATGCTGGAGCTGGAGCGGGACATCCCGGGCTTAGAGGACAGTCTCTGGCCCTGCAGCTGGGAGGGGTTGGGGGCTATCACTCTCTGAGACATCAGCATGGGGGGCAGGTTAGCATTGGCTGCTGACCTGATAACCGTGTGACCCTAGAGAGAGGAAACAGCAGAGAGTTCATGAAAGGCTCTCAGTTCAGGAGACACCAATATCCTGCTCCTCTTCCAACACACACACACACACACACACACACACACACACACACACACACACACACACACACACACACACACACACACACACACACACACACACACACACACACACACACACACACACACACACACACACACACACACAACACACACACACACACACACACACACACACACACACCACACACACACACATCCACACACACACACACACACACACACACACACACACACACACACACACACACACCACAACACACACACACAGCACACACACACACACATCAACACACTACCACACACACAACACTTACAACACACAGCGACAGCACACACACACACATCACACAAACTAACACACACCACACACCAACACACACCACACACCTACACATCATTTTCTTATTATTAACTTAGTTCTTGTATATTTGACAACAGCTCCCTCTAAAATAATCACCTCAAGATTTTTTCAACAACTTATCAAGAGCCACTCAAGCACAGACCAGGATTACCTGGTTTTGTGCTTGGTCGTTCAATATTGAAGAGACAAAGTCTATTCTAAAACCAAGCTTAACCAAAAGTCCACTGGTGATTTTAATATTGGATTTCAATTCATTTTAGACTCACAGGAGACATATTTAGAAAAAGAATGGAAAATTCAAATATTGGTCAGACTCTGATAGCACTTACTTTATTTCCCACAATGAATATTTTCCTTAACACCCAGACTGCTAAATATTGTAGTCATTTACTCAGACTTAACTTATCTCCTACAGATACACTAAAGACATTCTACTACACAAGTGTACTGACCCAGGAAGTACTAACCATGAGCCGTAAACTGACCTTAGAGTGACCCTCTACTTTGAGCTTATTTCCCCTCCTTATTCAAGCAGGACTAATGTGTTGTTGAAGCAGCAGGCAGAACTACAAATGCAGTCCATGGTTGATAGTTGTTAACGTGTATGGCAGACAGACCTGTGCCGTGCGGAGGTTCTGGGGCTCCGGGTTGTGCATGCCCGGCCTCACAGGCAGCTTCCCCAGGCCCTGAGAGCTGTGCATGGGGGGGGGCCTGCACAGAGGAGGCAGCGTTCTGCACCACGGGGACCTGAGGACAGCAGACAGCGTTAACAGGGGATTCCTGCAAACTTATGTGTGTCTGAGCTTTAACTTCATCATATTACAGTAAACTTAAAGCACACATTAGAACTCAAGTCAGCAGTTGAATCCCAATCATTCACATATCTTCTGGTCATGTATAAAAGTACAGGCATTTTCAGAGTTACTCAGACTCTGGAAGAGAATATAAGGTGATGAGATTCCCTGTGACCCCAGGGTTATGTATCTGGGCGTGATTCTGGAGTATAATTGGAAAGGAAGACCTCTATAAAAAAGGCCATCACAAGGACCTGTTTAAAGAGTGAGCCTCCTGGACTGGGTCAGAGGCTGGACGTTGTAGAAGAGATATTGACTATGAAAAGACTGACCTACTGTCTAAGGACTGAGGCAGTGAACAGCGCTGGGAGAAATGGACGGTAGACAAGGAAAAAGAAAGGCTGTAAATGTGGAGTAGTATGCTTAGGTTTTTCTTTCTCTTATTTTCAGTATCTATGTATTTGTGTGTATTGGAAAATAAATAGTTTCAAAACAAACAAAACGCAGGAGTTAACACACTCCACAGCAGGTGGATGTTGGAGTGAGCTCTGCACTGACCTTCTGCACCACGTTCTCCTTCTGCATCTGACTCTGCCGGAGCTTCTTGAGCAGCACCAGGCGGGCCTCCTCCAGACGCAGCTCCTCCCTCAGAGCCTTGATCATCTGCTGCCTCTCTTCCCCCGTCTTCCCCTGGAACACACACAGCATCAGTCAGACATGGTGTCCACATGGCTAACCCTAGCTAACACGCAGCTGAGAGCGAAAGATAAACCTTTCAATCAAAAACGAGTTAAAGTAGATGTTTCTTCATTTGAATGAATGATGTATTTCCTGGGTGATTTGTGATGAGGATCTTATGCTCACTGTTTATTGTGGGCCCTGTTATGCTTTTGGGAGTGTTTCCTCTCCTGTAATGTGTTGGGTTTAATATGTTTTAGCGCATGTAAATGGTCTGCAAAGACTACAATCCCTGTGTTTCCTGCAGAGGGAGTTCCTGAACATCAGCAGAATAGGGCCCCTTTCATTTCTACTGTTCTTCTTATTGATATTTTTCATCGTTGATGAATCGTGATTTCCCATGTTATGTGCCAGAGATAGCCCTGTGTAGGAAATGTTTGTTGGTGCTCTATAGTTTTAAAATTCTTACTAATGCTTTAATATACAGATCAGTGAAGAGCCTTCACAGTGCTGCTGTTCAGTACCTTGAACAGGTCCAGGTTGGCCTGGTGCAGGCGCTCCTCAGGGCGCGGCGTTGTTCTGGGACTGGACGCCTCATTGTCTGACAGGATGATGACGTCTGGAGACGGAGTCCGTCTGTCATGCTCAGCCTCGCTACAGGAACAACAAAAAGGTCCGTCAACTTCTGGAGCATCTGAAATGTTCATTTTCAATCCCAGAATGTGACCTGCTGGGGGAAGAGGATGTGAGGAGCACTGCACTCTGTCAGGGAGGCCTTCAACATCACTGTTGGCAACCTTCCATTACGTTATATCAGGAATTGCCTTTTTTACTTCATTAAAGCTGATAAATAGATTAGTCTATCACACTTTGTTATGTTTGTTACACCGTTATTTGAGTGAACCATTTTTGTGAGTGTACATTTGAGCACATTACATTTCATTTAGCTAATACTTTTAACCAAAGCAGCTCACAAACACTTGAACACAGCCGACATGCATACAGGAGTAATTATGGGACCTGTTGATTGCCGGGGCGGGTTGGTAGAAGGCCCTATAAATGAGGCCTCAGTTCTGTCTGGGGGAGGTTTTAGGGAAATGTGTCAAAAGATGCACACAATATATTATAGTCCATTGGATGATTTGGTGTAGGTCATTGTTTATAATATCATAATGTATTATTGTGTGATCACAATTGGTTGGATTAGTTGGGTCACATGGATATGGGCGTGACTCATAGTGAACATAACCAACCTGTGTGAGTGTGTCGCTGTATTTTTTGATGGCCCACTTTCAAAAGCTTGGTTATTCTGATTATACATTTTGTGCATAGTCTAATATTTTGATGATTCAAATTAAGATCTGTTCAACACATGTTTGATTCTCAGCATCATACAAAGCCATCCAGGCCCGACCTCAGCCTCTCAGTGACTTGTGTTGTTCCCTCAAGTCCAGCCAAACATTTAGCTTCAATCAAGCTATCTTCTATTTAATAATCTCACAGTCTCTACTGACTCCCTGGCATAATACATACTATGCCTATTTAATAAGTGCACATCACTTAATCTACAAACAACACATTTGGCCTTCAAAAAACTTTAAACATTTTTCCAGTTCCAGTGTTGGCATAGTTAGTGTTGGCAGAGCAGATGTGACATTTGAATAGCACAGAGCCACCATGCTTGTTATCAGCTCTCTGGTTCTTTGAACACGTTCTCCTCACCATCTCCTCCCAGCGCTCATGTCCACCGGCTCATCCATCATGTTCTCCTTCCCGTTCTTACTGGCTCCAATATGGCTGCCGTGGCCCGTCAGCCTCAGACTCCCGTTCATCTTTTCCTCGTAGGCGCCTCCCATGAGGCTCTGGTGGTGGAGGCTACTGGCTCCGGGCCCCTTCCCTTCCCCCAGGGGCCCCCCGACCTCCAGGGCTGCTAGGTCAGCGAGGTCTTTGCGTTTGAGTAGAGCCAGCATCTTGAGGCGCTCCATGGCCTCGTGGCCCTCCATTTTGAGGCGTTTGGCCAGAGCCTCCTCTCGCTCGCTAGGGGACTCCAAGCCTCGTTTCAGCAGGTTGAGCCTCAGCGCCTCCTCAGACATCCGCTCCATCCTGCAGGTCAGCAGGGACACAGGGGTTAGCAGGGACACAGGGGTTAGTAGGGACACAGGGGTCAGCAGGGACACAGGGGTCAGCAGGGACACAGGGGTCAGCAGGGACACAGGGGTCAGCAGGGACACAGGGGTCAGCAGGGACACAAGGGTCAGCAGGGACACAGGGGTCACCTACCAGCTCATAGAGTCCTATAGTGAACCCGGAAGTTAAGTTTTATGTTATAAATGTATAGTAGGGTCCACAGCACATAGAAACTGCCGGATGCTAACTTGAATATGTTGGGTAATTTGCACCATTAGCTAAAGTTGCATTAATTAGCATGAATTGCCATTATATTATGGGAGGGTATATGCAGGAGTCAAATGTAATACCTTTCCATACATTTTAAGACCTCATCGCCACTTTGAGTTTTAACCGGTTACCTTGACGACACACTTCACCTCACATTGACTATATACAGCATTGATTGTCCTTCCTCCTTATCTTCCAACCATTTGGACACAGACTTGCATTTCCCCATAAAGATGTTGTTTAACAACCGGCGTAAACGGACCTTCGCGCTATCACGCAGTGAGAGTGCGATGTCCTGTTCAGATGACGTCAAACCCAACGGGATGCCATCAATAAACTACACAGAATCACACTACACACCTACGCCATGACTACATTCAGGCAGACTGTAGAATACAACCTCTTTGGACCATTTATATACTTATTGAAAACAAGCTACAAAATGCAATACCTTGGAAAATGCCGTTTAATACTTTTTAATAGCCTTCATTTTCGCTAAATTGATTCATCAACTTTTAATACTTTTTAAGACCCCCTATATGGGGACAATAGTCAAAAAAAATGTTGGCCGATTTGGACCTTAGGATTGGACAGATTGCCTATTTATTTTTAAGAAAGTTGTCCACAGTAGAGATAATCATCTAAATGTTGTGCTCTCTATATCCAATGGTCGCAACAGTCATCCTTGTAATCAAAATCAGCTCACTGGGAGAAAAAATATGGCCACTTTCTGGTTAAAACTGCCATTTTTGTTCCTGAAAATGTCAGAAATGGATTCAGCATCCTCAATAACACCAAAACCACTCCAAGATTGTCCAAATCAACCAAGCCATCTTTTCTGCCTAGGCTTTAATGCCATTCATGCTAATTAGCACAACTTATGCTAATTGTGCAAATTGCCCATCATATGCAGGTTAGCATCCGGCAGTTTCTATGTGCTGGAGACCCTACTATACATTTCTAACATAACACTCAACATTTCTGCGTTCAGTATGCTGGCAAATAGACTGGTATACCCTCAAACAATACAAACTTGCAATCTTGTGCAATAAACCTGCAATGTGCAATTTAGATCATTTTTGGGCAATTGTATTTAGCAATGATCAGTTTCATGTGTAAAACATACATTCATTATAAATGTCCCAATTTGTTTTACTATGTCTCAATATCGTAATATGTTACTTATGCCACTTAGTTTTTTTTGTATTGCTGCTACTCATATTTTAGCCATGGCTGTGTACTGAGTTTAATCACTTTGAAGTACAGTTATGCTCCAAAACAGACTTACTGCTTTAAGTGTCTGCATTATTGTGGATGTCTACACAGAATTGAGGAATCTGCTTTTTGCTGTTATCAAAGACTGGTGCAGACATGAGTCATAAACCTGGAAATAAGTCAGCATTTTAGCCCTTCCTGGTCCTTCAATTTTCTTGAACATGTTTGTAGTTAGATAAGATCTGTAGTAAACACAAGCTGAAGAGATGTCACGTTTTGTTCAACGACATTAATTACATAAATTAAAGGTCACATGTCATGGCCATTTCCACTGATCATAATTCCATTGTTGAGGTCTACTAGAATAGGTTTACATTGTTCAATGTTCCAAACTCACATTGGTTTCGCATACAGCATCTCTGTATAGTATGTGTATTCAGCAGTATTCACTCTCTCCACTAAACGGCTCGTTGCAGCTCTTGCCCCCCCCTCCCTGTGAGCCCAGTGTGCTCCGATTGGTCGGGACCAGTCGGGACGTTGTGAATCGCGCTGAGCTCCGTGGAGGTGTGATTTCCTTGTTTAGCGATACACAGCGAAACACAGCCAAACTCACCCTGAGCACACACAAAGTCACAGCCGAAGTAAAAACAATAAGTGTGGCTTGATATTGAGTAAGAAAAAGGTTGATAAACGGTGTGAAAATGGGTCTGCAGAGAGAATTTCGCCGCGATCCCAACTGTCTGTTATCAGCCAGGGAGGAGAGATCAGCAGAGCTGCATGCACTGAGTGTGTGAGGAAGTCCGTGGATTGGTCAATTTGGACCAATCAGCGGGGACTTAACGTAACGGCTCCGCGGACGTAACGTAACGGCTCCACGGATTGGTCAATTTCTTTCCGGGGACGACATGACATCATGATGTACCCGGAAGAATCAAATGGACAGTGACGTATCTCCAATGAGGCGTTTTGGGGAGGTATTTTCTGTGTTAGAGTTTTACTCGCTACATGGTGTACTTTGAGGGTTTTGACTCTGCACACCGTTTACATGCATAAAAACCTTCATAACACACAAGGGGACGGGTAATAACCGGAAAAGCATGACATGTGACATTTAAGGCGAGACATGGCAGGCAAAAACATTGTTTTTCAAGTACTGGTCAATTTTGAGATTTTGTGCTATTTTGATTCTATAACATGTTTTCTTTCAGGCTTTTGGAAGGAAAACGTACAAAATACACATTTAAGTGTTTATTTTACTATAGTTTGTCTATTTGCGTCTGTAGATTTCTCCTAAATTCACCAAAAGTTAGCATTCTAACGTAACATAAAGTACCGCGACCGCTGTGTGCACCATGTCAACAGAGGTATCGCTGGAAAGCTCCGTCTCTCCTGCACAATCTCATCAGATCCAAATATGGTCATTTCCTTTGTATCAGCAACCAATCGTGAAAGTACGAAGGGGTCTTAAACCAATAAACGAAATCTCATTGGCTGGTGTCAATTTCTGACAACGTGATTTGTTCAGATGCGTCACGTGATGTGCTAAAACACTTCCTGGTTAGCTTTCCGCTAGAAATTGAAATCTCAAAATGCCAAAAGAACGGCGAAAAAAACGTTCACAGAGAAGACAACAACAATTGTCACTTGCACGAAGCAAGGTTATACAAAACACAAATGACCCCGAACATGAAATACCTTCACGGAGTGCGTCGATGCGCAAGCTGTCATCCAAAGAACAGGAGGGTTTAGCTAGCGCCTCACTGCAATCTTTAAAGGTTGTTTTCTCAAAATGAGTTTTTTCTCCTACTCTCAGTTCGAAATGTCAACTTCAGTAGCACGTAGAGACACCAAACCTTCCAGTTATATTCCTATCAATATTATGAAGGCTTTTACAGAAGGGTTTGTTCATATATAATTCATAGCCTGAATTATACAACATTGTATACCTAAACACATGGCGAAAATTGATATTTTAGGGCTGTTGACAGTATTTTCTGATTTATGGAATGATAAAAAGAGATATCCAATATCCCTTCTGTAAAAGCCTTAGATACTAATATGACTACAAAATGAAACAAGAATTTTGAACCTGGCTTTATCCAAAGTTCAGATTTCGATTCCTGAAATGTGTTACTTAAAATATGTGCATATTTAATGAAATAATGGGTAATTTGCATATTTAAACATGCTATTTCAGAGAACTTGTAATACAAAAAACAATTGCCTTATTGTAAGTAATTAACTGGAGAAATTTCTAGCTGATACCTTTAAGTTAAAAAAATTACCCTATTCACCTGGGGTGTCTTGCCTGATCATCAAAACGGCCTTCCTCCAATCAAAGAGCATCGCCCCTATCCGCCGCACACCGCTGCTAAAACTCATCCATTCAGTCATTCCATCCCGACCTGATAACTGCACCAGCATTCTCTATGGTTCACCTGCTTATGTTCTCAAGAAACTTTAATACGCACACAATTCTGCTCCCAGCTAGTCACTTCCACCTGTCGCTCTGACCACATCATCCCTTTCCTCTGGGACCTCCACTGGCTGCCAACCAAATACTGGATTGATCAAGTAACACATTGCTGAATGTTAGCTTGTCTTCTCTGCAGCTGAACTGTCCTGAAACTGTGAAGAGGAGGGAATCATACATTCCATTCAAATCAAACCACCTCATATAACCCCTGACCTCAGGATCAGGGCAGAAAACAGGGTCAGCTCATTCAGACAGAAGTGGGCTAAACACCGCCGGCTAAGAATAGCTTGGACATGTGTAATGTATGATGCCTCTGGGTGTGTGTGTGTGTGTGTGTTAGTATGGGTCTGTATTTGAAAAGGACAACAACAAGCCATGTCTTATTAGCATTAGCTTAGTGAAGTTAAGTCAAGCTTTGTGTAGCACATTTAAAACAACCAGTTGAGCAGATTGTTGACTACAGAAAACTAATCAGTACGAAGCAAGCAGCAGAAGAAAAACATGAACACATAATCTCAAAACTGTGCTGCACAGGAGAGGAAGTCAAGGCGTGGAGCACAACTCCATCAGATGGCAGCAAGAAGAGGTGTGTCTGCAGCAACAACCTTTAGGTGCAGTTCAGGGTGGACTAATGCCTCCATACAGTCTCAATTCATCAATCACTCAAATCAGCTGTTAATAAAAAAAACTACTAAAGTATGTTATCTAGGTTTATAGTGTACTGCATCCTGAGAACATCCATCACCTGACAGCATCCATCACTGCATCCATCACTGCATCCATCACCTGACAGCATCCATCACTGCATCCATCACCTGACAGCATCCATCACTGCATCCATCACCTGACAGCATCCATCACTGCATCCATCACCTGACTGCATCCATCACTGCATCCATCACCTGACAGCATCCATCACCTGACAGCATCCATCACTGCATCCATCACCTGACTGCATCCATCACTGCATCCATCACCTGACAGCATCCATCACTGCATCCATCACCTGACAGCATCCATCACCTGACTGCATCCATCACCTGACAGCATCCATCACCTGACAGCATCCATCACCTGACAGCATCCATCACCTGACAGCATCCATCACTGCATCCATCACCTGACAGCATCCATCACCTGACTGCATCCATCACCTGACAGCATCCATCACCTGACTGCATCCATCACCTGACTGCATCCATCACCTGACAGCATCCATCACTGCATCCATCACCTGACTGCATCCATCACCTGACTGCATCCATCACCTGACAGCATCCATCACTGCATCCATCACCTGACAGCATCCATCACTGCATCCATCACCTGACAGCATCCATCACTGCATCCATCACCTGACAGCATCCATCACCTGACAGCATCCATCACCTGACAGCATCCATCACCTGCATCCATCACCTGACAGCATCCATCACTGCATTTTTTCCCCCCCCCCCCCCCCACTGCATCCATCCCTGACTGCATCCATCACCTGACAGCATCCATCACCTGACAGCATCCATCACCTGACTGCATCCATCACCTGACTGCATCCATCACCTGACAGCATCCATCACTGCATCCATCACCTGACTGCATCCATCACCTGACTGCATCCATCACCTGACAGCATCCATCACTGCATCCATCACCTGACAGCATCCATCACTGCATCCATCACCTGACAGCATCCATCACTGCATCCATCACCTGACTGCATCCATCACTGCATCCATCACCTGACAGCATCCATCACTGCATCCATCACCTGACAGCATCCATCACCTGACAGCATCCATCACCTGACAGCATCCATCACCTGACAGCATCCATCACTGCATCCATCACCTGACTGCATCCATCACCTGACTGCATCCATCACCTGACAGCATCCATCACTGCATCCATCACCTGACAGCATCCATCACTGCATCCATCACCTGACATCATCCATCACTGCATCCAACACCTGACAGCATCCATCACTGCATCCATCACCTGACTGCATCCATCACCTGACATCATCCATCACTGCATCCAACACCTGACAGCATCCATCACTGCATCCATCACCTGACAGCATCCATCACCTGACAGCATCCATCACCTGACTGCATCCATCACCTGACTGCATCCATCACCTGACAGCATCCATCACTGCATCCATCACCTGACTGCATCCATCACCTGACTGCATCCATCACCTGACAGCATCCATCACTGCATCCATCACCTGACAGCATCCATCACTGCATCCATCACCTGACAGCATCCATCACTGCATCCATCACCTGACTGCATCCATCACTGCATCCATCACCTGACTGCATCCATCACCTGACTGCATCCATCACCGCATCCATCACCTGACTGCATCCATCACCTGACAGCATCCATCACCTGACAGCATCCATCACCTGACAGCATCCATCACCTGACAGCATCCATCACCTGACAGCATCCATCACCTGACAGCATCCATCACCTGACAGCATCCATCACTGCATCCATCACCTGACTGCATCCATCACTGCATCCATCACCTGACAGCATCCATCACCTGACAGCATCCATCACTGCATCCATCACCTGACTGCATCCATCACCTGACAGCATCCATCACTGCATCCAACACCTGACTGCATCCATCACCTGACATCATCCATCACCTGACAGCATCCATCACCTGACAGCATCCAACACCTGACTGCATCCAACACCTGACTGCATCCAACACCTGACTGCATCCATCACCTGACATCATCCATCACCTGACAGCATCCATCACCTGACAGCATCCAACACCTGACTGCATCCATCACTGCATCCATCACCTGACTGCATCCATCACTGCATCCATCACCTGACTGCATCCATCACCTGACAGCATCCATCACCTGACATCATCCATCACTGCATCCAACACCTGACAGCATCCATCACCTGACATCATCCATCACTGCATCCAACACCTGACAGCATCCATCACTGCATCCATCACCTGACAGCATCCATCACCTGACAGCATCCATCACCTGACAGCATCCAACACCTGACAGCATCCATCACTGCATCCATCACCTGACAGCATCCATCACTGCATCCATCACCTGACATCATCCATCACTGCATCCAACACCTGACAGCATCCATCACTGCATCCATCACCTGACTGCATCCATCACCTGACAGCATCCATCACCTGACAGCATCCATCACCTGACAGCATCCATCACCTGACAGCATCCAACACCTGACAGCATCCATCACTGCATCCATCACCTGACAGCATCCATCACTGCATCCATCACCTGACATCATCCATCACTGCATCCAACACCTGACAGCATCCATCACTGCATCCATCACCTGACTGCATCCATCACCTGACAGCATCCATCACCTGACAGCATCCATCACCTGACAGCATCCAACACCTGACAGCATCCATCACTGCATCCATCACCTGACAGCATCCATCACTGCATCCATCACCTGACAGCATCCATCACTGCATCCATCACCTGACATCATCCATCACTGCATCCAACACCTGACAGCATCCATCACCTGACATCATCCATCACTGCATCCAACACCTGACAGCATCCATCACCTGACAGCATCCATCACCTGACAGCATCCATCACCTGACAGTGACGGTGCAAAGTGGTTTGACAGCTGATTATCTGAAGGCAGTTTAGAGACTACACCCAGAACTACATCACCTCGTGTACAGGTAGATGATGCAGCAGTGATGCTAACAGTGCTAGCCATGACTGCTACATGCGATACACATTCAGTCAGTGCTCATAAGCAGAGTGATTATAAATATTATACACAGCAGCCTCTTTAACAAAGGGAAGAGTCTTAATGATCGTAGAGTACTAACTCCCCCCTGACCCCCCCATCCCGCCACTTCTTCTTCTTCTGTGATTAGTATATGACGCAGCGGCGGAGCCTCCATTTGCTGGGAGAAGCACACAAGCTCCAACCTCCACCTTTAATGAGCCAGAGAGCACCGCTGAGAGAGGCGCTGACAAGCCAATCAGGGCCGGCCTCTCGCCGCGCGTCAGTAACTGGCACCTTACACGCCCCCCCCCTCCTCCTGGCCACTGCCACCGCCTGCCTTTACATAATATAATGACTGTTTCAGTCAGCTGCTACACAAGCCACACTCTCGTTCTCCTCACCCACCCGTAATCCCTCCCACGACCTCCTCCCCTCCCCACCCCTCTAGCTTCGGGCGCTCTGCCAGGCCAAAGCAATAAAGGAAAAGAAAAGGAGACATGGCGAGAGAAAGAAAGAGACAGGCTGGATGTTGATAGAGGGCAAATGGAGCTCCTTCTACAGCCAAATCAGACTTTTCATGAAGCCAACACCAAAACAGAGATGTTCAGGTACACATCTTTAGAAAAATGTACAGCGAGGACTCGTCATACTTGCAACTATCAGCTCCCACAGAGCAGAGCAGCAAGTAGAGGTGTCACTCTGCCCCCAAACAGCAGACAGAAAGTGTGCAGACATCCACGCTCAGCACAGGATTCCAACAGAAGGCAGGATTTTGTAACCCCCTCTTCTTCTCCAGCTGTATATTACCACAAAGAAACCCCTCCCTGATCCTCTACCCTCCCCCAATTCCTCAAACCCTCCGTCTTCTCCTCCCCCCTCTTTCACTGTAAAAATAAACACATGCTTACTTTCAGGGGCCCCTGAATGTAGCCAGAGCTGAGAGATTCATTTGTTAATATTACACCAGCCAATCAGGAGGGGTTATGTGTAGGCATGTGTGTGTGGTGGGGTAATAAAGCAGTGACACAGCCAAGATACACTTAGAGCGCAGGGATTTTTTTCTTCATCTTGCTCTACCCTCACAAAAGTCTTTGTGTGTAGGCCGAGTGTGTGTTGCAGGGCTAGAACACACACACACACACACACACACACACACACACACACACACACACACACACACACACACACACACACACACACACACACACACACACACACACACACACACACACACACACACACACACACACACACACACACACACACCACACACACACACACACACACACACACACACACACACACACACACACACACACACACACACACACACACACACACACACACACACACACACACACACACACACACACACACACACACACACACACACACACACACACACACACACACACACACACACACACACACACACACACACAATATATAGAAACCAGCAGTCTTTGTCACTCATCCCTGTCCTAACCTGTCCCTGTCTGTCTGTCTGTCTGTCTGTCCTGTTCTTTCCAATATTACCCTGTCGTGTCCACATCCCTCCTGTGTACTGGAATGTCCTTCCTGGTTTGTCTTTGTATGTTCAGTCCACACATCTGTCTTGATCTATCCTGTCCTTTCCTGTTCTGGTCTGTCTAGTCCTGGTCTGTCCTTTCCTAGCTTGTCCTGTCAACATCTCTCCTGTCCTGTTTTTTTTCCTGGTCTGTCCTGTCCTGGTATTCTATGTTTGTTCTGTTCTGTTCTGATCTGTCCTTTCCTATCCTGTTCTGGGGCCTCATTTATAAACGGTGCATATGCTCAAAAAATGACGTACGCCAGTTTCTAAGCAATCTTTGCGATTTATAAAAAACAAACGTGACGGGAAAATGTGCGGTCCTCCACGCACACTGACCCATCCGTACGCGGTAAGCACAACAACGGGAGAGACGAGAAACTGCGACACCGTTGGCAGAAGGAAGAATGGAGAGAAATATGTGGAAATAATATCAATAAAATGTTACCTCTCATTCATCATATATGAAGAATTAATTTTCAAACATTGATTAAAGCCAATCTTAAAATGATTAAACAAACGCCTGTTTGAGACTCCTCAGTGCACACAAAAACATAACTTGGAGAAATAAATAAATACGGAAATGTTATTGATCACCCCTCGATGATGTTCTCTTGTTAAGAAATGTATTCTCATAAATGATGCGGTAAGCAGGAGGACAATTACTTTAAACTGACGCCGTTTTGCATTTCTCTATAGGTATATACAACCTAGAGATTTAACATGATAGTATAAACTATAACATGATAGTATAAACTATAACATGATAGTATAAACTATAACATGATAGTATAAACTATAACATGATAGTATAAACTATAACATGATAGTATAAACCATGCGCCTCGTTACCATACACAAGCATGGTTTATACTATCATGTTTAATCATATTTTATGCCGTTCACCAATACTTGATAAGTCGCTCGTAAAACACAGGAGGTATGGAAACTAAGAACACTATATTTGGTAAATTGTGCAATACATTTATTTTATTTCCTTTAACTGGTGGATATATAGTTGCTGCGGGGGGGTTGAGACGCACAGGCAGCAGCAGAGACGCTGCGCACAGCTGATCGAAAGCTGGGACACAAACTACCAAATACAAAAACATAATTCAGATCCAGTCTTCATGACTCCACTTCGGAGGGATTCCCCGATCATTTCTTACAGTTTCTCATCAAGGGGGGTCTCCTGTCCCCGGTACAAACACACTGCCTGAGGAAGGATGTGTATTTATTTTGTCATGAACCTTTTTTGGACCACTTATTTATTTATTTTGGTGATGATCCGACCTCCATGCTGCTACTCTGGTGCAAACTGCATCCACCAAACAATATGATTTATCTCCACCTCCCCAAAATAACCAAAATCTGACACGTTGTGAGAAGTCTTTTTTAGCTGTTCTGTCGTCATTTCCTGCGATCTTCTTCATGCTGTTAGTCAACATGAATGAATGAATGGGCGTTTCTTTGACTATTTATAGGCAAATATGGGCGTTACGTGAAGCCCGCAAAAGCTGTGCCACATTTCGAGTTGATTGGGATTTATAAAAGGAAACCGGCGTAGGACGTGCATGCGCAGTGTTTTATAAATCGGAATATTTGTGTGCGTATTTATTTGCTTTGTCCTACGTAAGCCACCTTCTAGGGCTGCACGATTTTGGGAAAAAAAATAAATAAATCTAATTGCGATTTTTCTGACAAACATTGCGATTGCGATTTGCAATATTTGTTTTGTAAGCGACCCAACCAGTGGCGGTTCTAGAACATTTTACATGGGGGGGCAAAGGGGGGGCAAAGGGGGGGCAAAGGGGGGGCAAAGGGGGGGCAAGAGGTCATGCCAGGGTGGCATAGGAGGGCGGACAGTACGTGGTATGTTATACTGTATATAACCTATTTATTGTTAATTCATGCTCTAACACAAGTGTTCTTAATGCACAAGAGAAACAAGGTGTTCAGACAAACAATCGGGTGCCCTTTGAGTCCCCCAAGCTTACCTCAACCATTTTAAATGAAAGGAAACTACAAAAGGTATTTTAAAGCAATGTAAAATTAAATATATATTTTGTTTTAAAAAAAATTGGTTGTCTTAGACAGACATATTTGCATGTCCTCACTAAGCATTATTACATATTAATTTAATATTAAACAAAACAAAATGGCTAATTATCCCAACATGTTGCTGCCAATATAATCATATGCTTGTCAACTTTAACTGATCAAAAATCAATTCTGAAAAAATACTTGAATTATCTATGAAATTGCAATATTGTCCCTCAGTTTGTTTCAACCCCGTCACGCCATATCATTTACCCTCCTATTAAAATAATGGATCAGTCCATGTGTGATCTGCATTGAGGGAATTACATCACAAAAGTGTTTCTTCTCTTACCTATATTTCAGTTTTTGTATTTTCAGATTAAGATTGACAAGCTCAACATTTCAACTATTGTTTATTACAAAAATAAACAATAGTTTTGCAAAATATTACAATTTTGTAATGTCCTTGACTTCCATGTGGGCCATATCTTAGCCATATCTTGTCTCATGCTACTTTTTGTCAAAAACTTCAACCCTGTTAAATTTTTTCAAGGAAATTCCTAGTAATTATTTATATTTTGTGCCTGAGGTGGGAAAATGTAAGTAGTCCACTACCAGATTTTATGACCAAACATTTTGGTTTCATTTTTCAAAGATATAAAGACCCAAAAGGCACCCGATTCAGAGAATACTCAGAATTCTGCATACTGTAAGTACTTAATTATAATTAAGTACACAAATGACATCACCGCCATCTCTTCAGAGAGCTACAGGTGACCTGTGCAGCAACACATTTCAATCAATATTTGTCAATACTAAGAGCTGCTAGATTGTGCTGCTGTGATGGAATATGTAAGGAGAATAAGAACATACCATGTGGTCCAGCTGGAGTTTCATCTGTCTCCTGATCCCTGCCTCTGGCCCTCTTTCTGATACTTCATCTTTATTCCTCACATATATTTCTTCTTCTTCACTAATGTCTTCATCTCCTCCTCTTCCTCCTGCTCTGACCCTCCTGGTCTCTTCATCTCTCTTTTCCTTTTCCTCTTTCTGTTCGTCCTGATCACTTCTCATATGTCTTTTTGCTGTTGTTGAATCACTCCTATACTCTGGCCTGCAAGAGTCTACTTGTGAAAAGCACTGGTACAAATGCTTGTATAACTTTACACGTTAGGGCCATGTAGCCTAGCTAATATGTAGCATATCATAAATATAACACCAGAAAGTATTGATCAAGCGCACACAGGCAGCTGTGTTTGGATCCAGTTTTTACGGTAAAGGATGTATCCTGGTTTCATTGATCTGGCCTCATGGCTGTGATGTGTAGTTTACGTGGATTTAATAGGAGGCTACCGCGTAGTTTAACAAAGTGATCGATCTCCCACGCTGTCAGCGCCCGTCTGTTAAACGCTATCGATTCAAAGGGCAGCGTTTTATTAATATTTAGTTTCAAGCACTCGTCCTTAGTAAAAAACAAAACTAGTGGAAAGGGAAATGCTCCCAGGGGAAGCTGATCCATAGGTGCTGGGACAGCTCGCTCCCTCTCTGCAGCGGTGTGAGCCGCGGTCTGTGTGAACGCCGCTCCGCAGTTTAATGCAGGGCCGTAGCTGCGTTTTTAACGGGCCTAAAATGATATTTAAAATGATTCACTTTTAACTAATGTAATGCTTGTTTTGTTGCTTGAGAAGCTTGTGGAAATAGTGTAGGTTTGTTTTAGTACAGTTTTAGGGAAACACAAATTAGGGGGGCAGCTGCCCCCCCTTGCCCCCCCGTAGATCCGCCCCTGGACCCAACGGAAGTTTATTGTAAAATGGGGCCATAACTCCGGCTAGGAAGGTCGTATCAACGTACTCCCGTCTCTAGCACCCCTGCAGCCCGAGCTACGAGTGAAATAACTAAACTTACATGAAACTTCCGTTGGGTTGCTTTAAAGTCAAGCTTCAGTTTAAGATTCACCCTGTAAAAGAAACATGTGATGGAGCATTACTAACCTGACTCAGATGCTTTGTTTCACCAAACCATCTAGCAAAGCTTCATTGGAAGCCATTTGGAAAGGGCAGGCACTTTCAAAAGCACTTGGCAGGTGATTGGATCAATCTGTCTATCACCTTCTATCATGGGCCGCTTCTGATTGATTAACAATGGCTGGTACATGTGGAGCACAGCACTTCTGATTGGTGTGGATGACTGACACACAAGAAAAAAAAAGTTAAAAAAAATCGCAAGCTTTGCGATTTGATAATCGCATCATTTCAAATCGCGATTTCGATTTAAAATCAATTAATCATTCAGCCCTACCACCTTCCCACGTGAATCCTATGCAGAGCTTTATAAAGGAGGCCCCAGGTCTTTTCAGTCCTGTCCAGGTCATTCTTCTTTGACTTAACCTGTCCTGCCCGTGTCTTTCCTGTCCTGGTATATTCTTTCCAGGTCTGTCCTGTACTTACTTGTCCATGTCTGTCCTTTCTTAACCTGTCCTAGTCGGCCCTGTCCTGGTTTGTCTTTAAATGTTCTTTCCTCATCTGTCCTGATCTCTCCTGTGCTGCTATATCCTGTTCTGGATTGTCCTGTCCTACCTATTCCTGTCCAGTCCTGTCCTGTTCTGTCATTGTCCATCTTGCCCAGGTCATTCTTGGTTCGACTTAACCTGTCCTGATGTGTCCTGTCCTAACCTATCCTGTCCTGTCCTGTCATACCCCGTCCCGCCCACTTCTGTCCTGTTCTGGTATATCCTTTCCAGGTCTGTCCTGTATTAACCCGTTACGGTCAGTCCTGGTTTTACCTGTCCTACCCATTCCTGTCCTGGCTTAGTCTGTACAGGTCGGTCCTGATCTGTATTGTCCTACCCTTGTCCGCCCGTCTCTGTCCTGTCCCCCTCCCCAGGAGGTTAGCAGTGTGTGCTGAGCGTGTCCAGCAGAGAGTGTAATGGTAATAAGCCATTTACAATCTGCTGCTCATTCCACACACAATCTACATCATGACGATTCATTAGCTGATGCAACGCCTCCTCCACCTTCTCCTCCTGGACTCTCACACACCACCTCTTTCATTCCTCAGCCGTCTGATTCCTGTGTGGATGTGAGGCTTATCACTGAGGCGCAGGAGCCGGCGTCAGCCCTCACTTCTCATCTCTACCCACTAAGACAAAAAATAAATAAAAAAATCCCCACAGCCTCCATTTGTGCCATTAATCCAAACCGTCAAAATGGTGGTGATGGGTGCAAAATGGCTGCCATGGCACAGAACTGGCAGGACACTGAACCCGAATCAATATCATGTAAAGCTACACAGCCCCCCCCCACGTCTTCACTTATTCTCACAGACCGTTTCAGGTTTAAATCACAATACCTTTTCAATACTGGGATTTCTTTTTTTCTCTTGCTTTCTTAAAATGTATGCTAAAACAGGGCACAGGCAGTATTGATAAAATGATTTTAGGGTCTGGTGGGACTTCATTACCATGAAGCCTTATGGCTGTACCAGATTCCAAGCCCCGAGGCTGTTGGTGGGGGCTACGCTGTTGATTTGACTGGTAAGACAATGATATTCGTTTCAGGAAATACAGGTGAAAAACGGATTCATGCATTTAAAATGTCCAATACACTAAAACACTGCAGTTTGTAATACTGTGGTTGTGGTGTGGTTGTCAGTCATGACAAGCAGCACGTCTAGGTAGAAATACACTGCTCCCGTTACTAGTGTTCGGGTAGTTACTCAAAAAAAGTAATGCTTTTTTTATACTTAATGACTCATTGCTGAAAGTAATTAGTTACACTACTAGTTACATTACCCATGGGCTAATCTGTAACATCACCTGAGATGCACCATCAATCCAATGACAAATAAAGTTAAAACTTAATTTATGCCCAGATCAGCAAAACCCTTAATCTAATCTCGAAAACAGTTCTTTGTTTGAACACCATGTTTTCTGTAGCTCAGTTTCCATCAGAACACTGGAACAGGTAGCTTCAAAAGTCTTCCTGTCTGATGGTGTCCGCCTGTTACCTGTTACACAGTCGGTTAATGACCCGACACATGAGAAGGGACACACACTGGACCTTGTGTTGTCTCATGGTTTGGATGTTTGTATCAGGGAAATTTGTGACACTAGTATTTCGGACCATTTGCCTGTGTTATTTACTATGATGCTGCCTTGCTCTCAAGTTGACTCGTGCGTTCCGGAGCGACGCCTACGTGCGCTGAATCCTCTGACAGCGTCACAGTTTTCCGTTGCCTTTAATGACTCTGTGCTTCCCACATTAATTGACTCTTGTGATGCCAGTGCTGAGGAGATTCTCAGCCTTTTTAAATTCTACTTGCACGGATATTCTGGACCTGATCGCTCCATTCACGGCCAGACACCCTAAACCTGTGACTGAACCGTGGTTAACTGACTCTACCCGCGCCCTGAGACGCGCATGTAGACGAGCAGAGAGGAGATGGAAGAAGGATAAACTTCACGTCTCCTTGGGGATTCTAAGAGACGGTTTAAGCGAATATCAGAGGGCTGTTAAATGTGCAAAAACACATTTTATTTCAAATGTTGTGTCCAACAACAGAAATAGGCCCCAGTTCCTTTTTACCACTCTTAAATTGTCTTTTAAATCTCTGTAATTCTCGCTGTGTTGTGCCATCACGTACTCTATGTGAAAAGTTCCTTTCATTTTTTAATGATAAAGTCTTCACCTCCTCCTCTCACCTTAGACCCAGCAGTGTCTCCTGTGTGCTCAGCTGTCTTCGAGCAGTTCGGCCTGGTTTCACTGTCCGAGTTATCTGATGTGGTTAAACAATTGAAACCTTCACAATACCCCTTTGACAGTATTCCTCCCAGACGTTTTTAATACTATTGGGTCATATATTTTAACTTTGATAAATATCTCTCTCACCTCAGGCTGCGTTCCAACCTTTTTTAAACACGCTGTAGTGCAGCCTCTTATCAAAAAACAGAACATTGATCATTCTGTTCTCTCCAACTTTAGACCTATTTCTAAGCTTCCTTTCCTGTCTAAAGTCCTAGAGAAAGTGGTTTTAGCGCAACTGCAGTCGCACCTTGATTTTAACTGCATATCAGAAAAGTTTCAGTCTGGTTTTAAATCACGCCACAGCACAGAAACTGCTCTAAGAGTTTTTAATGATCTTCTTTTAACTGCTGATTCTGCTGTGCTTGTGCTTTTAGATTTGTCTGCTGCTTTTGACACCATTGACCAGCAAATTATTTTATCACACCTTGAATTGTGTGTCGGTATTAAAAGGTAATGTCCTAAAATGGTTTCAATCATATCTGTCAGAAAGGACCTTTTCTGTGCATCTTGGCCAGCATTCTTCAGCTGCAGCCCCACTAGGATATGGGGTCCCTCAAGGCTCTATCCTAGGCCCCATGTTGTTCAGTCTGTATTTACTACCTCTGGGGTCAATTTTTTAAAAGCATAACATTTCTTACCATTGCTTTGCAGATGATCTGCAGGTATACCTGCCTAAAGCAAATAAGGAATCTAGGATTGCCTTGCTTAGCTGTCTGAAAGACATTAAATCATGGATGGAAATCAACTTCTTGACTTTCAACGAAAACAATACAGAGATTTTAATATTTGGACAGTCTGAACTCCTGGATGGCTTTAATAGTGTACTCGGCCCCTTAGCCTCCTACAGCCGTCCCTCTGTCAGAAATCTTGGAGTCATCTTTGACAACTGTTTTAAATTTGATAAACAGATAAGCTCAGTTGTCAAGACAAGCTTCTTCCAGCTGCGGCTTCTGGGGAAGGTAAAAGCCTATCTTCCTAGTAAGGAATTTGAACAGCTAATCCACCTAACGTCTCGTTTAGACTATTGTAACTTGTGGTGTTGACAAGTGTTTGATCCGTCGCCTGCAGCTGGTCCAAAATGCGGCTGCACGCCTTCTTACAGGGAAGAGACGATATGACCACATCACACCGGTTTTGGCAGATCTTCTCCTGTCAGTTACAGGATCCAGTTCAAGTATTTACTTGTTGTTTTTAAATCATTGCATGGACTGGCACCACATTACCTGTCTGAGTTGTTGCACCGCCATGCTCCAGATAGAGCATTGCGCTCAGCTCAGAAGAATATGTTGGTGGTTCCTCGGAGCAGGAAAAAAACCAGAGGTGACAGGGCTTTCAGTGTTGCAGCTCCCAGACTGTGGAACAGCCTCCCAGCACATATCCGGACTGCTGAGTCTATTGAACTTTTTAAATCTCAGCTAAAAACCCACCTCTTTGCACTGGCTTTTAATACTAGTTGAACATTACATTTGTATGTGTTTTTATATGTTTCTAGTTATTGTGCTTTTTATCATGTATTTAATTATTGTACTCCCATTATGTTATTTTATATTGTATTTATTGCCTGTACAGCACTTTGGTCAACTGAGGTTGTTTTAAATGTGCTATATAAATAAATAAAGATTGAGATTGAGAATGAATACATGGCCATTCCAACGTGGAAAGGGCAACATTTCCTCCCCGATGTACACTGCGACAAGCCCGTTTGTGTGCTATGAGACTCTGACATTTCTGCTCCGTCTCCTCATCCATGAGGTCGTGAGTGAAGCGCAGGGGAAAAGGGACATTTTATTTATTTTACTGTCCTCTCGTTAAGCAAATGGTTGGAGACCTCAAAGTAACGCAAGTCACTAGATAATTTCAGGCTTAGTAACTGTAATGTAATTACTGCTGAACCAACAGTTACGCGTTACTTACTACACTACTGCGTTACAGACAAATGTAATCTGATTATTGCAACATGTTACTTTGTAGCACGTTACCCCCAACATAGCCCATTACATCATCCAAATGGATTGTGCCTCAGCATGTGTAAACAGCACAATCCATGTAGGCCACCAGACATTAGAGTGGAGCAGAAATCAGTCTTAAAACCCAGAAAGCTTTTTACCAATTTTGGTTTTCTTTGTCTTAAAGTCAACTGTAAATATTTCAAAGGAAAAATCCCATTGTTTTTGTTGATGGAGCCTTGGGATGCTAACTTCTGGGCCGGCCTACAAAAATACGTCATGAAACCTCCACCCCCACTCTCTAGAGCTTGTGGAAGGAGGGAAGAAAGGAGACCCCCGCTGTCATTTTGATATCATGTATTTACATGTATATTTATTGTATTTTTCTGAATAAGTTGCTAAATAGAAATGGAAATAAAGTGAAAAGTCTCTCTTAAATTTTCTTTATTTTACGTACTTGTTGCACTACTTTTGTGAATACTCGTGTTGACTTATCTGGTAAACATGGACACCACACCTGTTTTTATTTTCGTGTGCTTGCCTCTGTGTTTGTAACTTTGTAACAAAGCAAATGTCCCCTCTGTGTGGACGAAAAAAGGATTTCTGATCAATGTAGTTGGCAACACTACGTTTTTGAGTTTGTGAAGTTACGTTTTCTTATGCTGAGGTATCCCATCAGCACTAGTAATAGACTGTAATAATATATATCGGTTCAAATGCATATCAACCTTGAATTTCTCATTAAGCATCGACAAACATCAGAGAGTAAATAGAAGTTCATTAGCAAACCAGGTTAAATTGCATCGTCACTATCCCTGCTGACTTATAAACAGGAAGGGAGCGAGACGTCATAAGTATGACGAAGGCTATGTTCCATACCTTAAAGGTGTTTTACTAAATCCAGATTGCATCCAAAATGATAAATTAAGTTTCAATCATGGATTTGCCTTGTAATACAACAAAGTGTTTAGTTTGCATACACACAACAGATTTCTTAATTGTTGCAAATTATGGTTTTATTAACTTATTGGTCTTCCTCTAGTCCAGCGGAATGAGAAAGGTGGCCAGCTGGGAGCCTGGGTGGGTGTCTAGAGTTTTCTCTTTCCCTCATACTTTCTTTTGAATCTGTTCTGCAGAGCAGGTAAACACAAACAAGACCTGAGTGACAGTTAGCTCATGCTCTTATGATGTAAGCGCCGCTCAATTACATCAATACGACAAGAAGCAACTCGTCATGAAAAAACTCACTAATAATGATTGTCTGGAAATGTTTAAAGTCCACCCAGCTGACAGGGTTTTTTAGAATTCAAATGAATTCATTTATGATTCTAGCATCACATTGTATTACAAGGCAAATCCATGATAGGGCGGTGGTGGCGAAGTCGATAGGGACTTGGCTTGGCAACTGGAAGGTCACCAGTTCAAGTCCCGGCAAGACCAAGTGCTACGGAGGTGTCCCTGAAGCAAGGCACACTGCTCCCCGGGCGCCGTTCCAAATGGCAGCACACTGCTCCTAACACTAGGATGGGTCAAATGCAGAGAAACAATTTCCCCACGAGGGATTAATAAAAGTCCATCTTAACTTAACATTAAAGGTGGGGTAGGTAATTTTGGAGAAACCAGCTCGAGGATGCTACAATTTGAAAATATACAGCCGGAAAAAAATCTGCCACTTCCTCACAGAGCCCCTCCTCCAACACACACGAACGCGCTCATGACCAATGAGGGCACGAGATAAGTTTGTGCACAGATGGAAGGCTGACAGGCAGGTAGGCCATCCAGTTACTTTAGCCGGCTCAGATGATTGGTCGTGCTTTTTACAGTACTACGGCTTCCAGAGATGACATTTTTGTATGGATTTTTTGCCAAAGCACTTCAGATATTCATTGCTATCGGGATGTTAAGAGCATTCCATGGAATCAGTGGTGTAGTGGTCGTTGGACGCGGGGGATCGCCGTTCCCCTTCTTTTTTGAAACATCATTGCCAGTGTTATCGGTTGCAAGTGTGTATTTGTTGTCATAATGACGAAAACATAATACATTTCAAAGTAATTATAATAAAAACGTAGCTCAAGTATTTATGCAACTTGATTTGAAGCGTTTGTGTGTGTGTGTGAGGGGGAGTACTGTGTGTGTGTGTGTGTGTGTGTGTGTTAGTGCTGTAGCGACGCGTCGACTTCAAAATCTCGTCGACGACAGATTTCCTCGTCGACGCATCGCCACACACACGTGGGTCACCCAAAGCAACAAGCAGTTCGCAATCACACTTCACACAATGGAGACTGAAACGGCTACCACCTCCTCCTCACAGGATTACGCACGATGCCCTGCAAAAAGCCCCCAAACAAAAACATCTCGCCCTAGGTCTTCAAAAGCATGGGAATACTTTAAATTTAGTCCAAAACGCAAAGGCATTATTATTTGCAGTCTTTGCCAAATGGAGTTGGCATACCACACTAGCACAACAGCTATGTTGGAGCATTTAAAGCGGAGGCACCCCCTTGTCTCTCGTGAAGGGAACAATGATAAGTAAGTACTAACTTTGGCTAAATTAATTCCACGTTTGTGTAGTGTGTTGTGCAGCTTGAGTTCTGTGCACTTCGGTAGTGCTAACTATCTTATAGCTCTCCGTGCGGTTTGTTCGTGCTTGGTTGGTTAGTAGTTAATGTTAGCTACCTAGCTAGCGGCGCCAGCTGTGTGTTAGTTAACGTTTGTCAGCATTTAATGTTGGCTGGAATGGTAGCTAGTTTACGTCTGCAGTACACCGCTATCTAGCCACTACTAACCCGGAACGAACTAACTGCACAGAGAGCTAACTCATGTTGTGGTCCTTTACGAGTCAAACATAACATTAGACTAACGTTAGTCAGCTTATGGCGCGTTTCCACTGCAGCGGGTAGCTCGCTTTAAGCGTGCCGAGCCGTGCGGGGCCCGTTTTTGGTTGCGCTTCCACTTGGCCTAGTTTTGGCCCGGGGCTACTTTTTCACCTTTTTTCTGGCCCAACTAAATCGTGGTTCTAGGGCCAGGAACAACCAGGCTGAGTCGGGCTGATTATGCTAAACTAGAGAGAGAATCGCTGGCAAGGCGGCTACAACTACAACAAGATGAACATATTTGACCGTGATTTAATTGTAATACACGTTTCAAAATGATGCCGAAGTAACAACATACTGATACCGGTTAGTAAAAACCATGAATTAATGCTTTGACAAGTCTGCAGACAGACGGCAGACGAAAAACCCTTTTAAAATACGTGCTTTCTAAATGGAGCTTGGCTAAGCTAACGTTATATATGCTCCGACCGTCCACACTCACAACAACGGCCTATACAGACATAAATAAACCAGCGACTATATTCGCCATGACACAGGCAGTCTGTGGTTTGTACTTGCTTAACTTTTGTCTAGTTTCTGAACAGATATGAAGAGCTGTGAGCTCTGAGTGCTAACAGCTAACGGCTGTGTTGTTTTTTGGGGCGCTCATTAAAAAAAACTATTATTAAGAATTTTTTGGTATTTATTTGAGATACATTACGTTTTTTATTAATCGAACAACAGAAAAATAATCGTTAGATTAGTCGACTAATCGATAAAATAATCGCCCGATTAATCATTTTCAAAATAATCGTTTCCCCCCAGCACTAGTGTGTGTGTGTGTGTAGGGTGACCAGGTGTCCCACTTTGTGCGGGACTGCACACACAGCATTTTGATCATTTGTCCCGCGTCCCACACATTGAGACTATGTCCCGCATTTGAGTGACAGTCGCGCAGAAAGGCTGGCTCGGTTCGCTGAAGGCCGGCACCACCCTTTATTATAATATTTTTTAAATGGCATCATGAGGTCCACAGTGTACCCCCGTCCACCCAGTAAAAAAATCCCCACTACACCACTGCATGGAATATAACAACAAGTGTATCTCAAGCCGGCTTCTCAAACTTACCTACCCCACCTTTAAGAGTTAGGTGTTGATGGATGCAATTGACCCACAATTCAACATACAACAGAAAAGAAGGGAAGAGAAAGACTTTGAACAGCGATGAACGACTCCAACACAGGCACAGAAATCTGATGAAATTGTTAAATTGCACTTTTCCTAAAAATATTTGTATGTTTGGCGGAGTGGTAAAAAAACAAACAAGGATAGCTCCAGTTCACACACGTTCTCCACACAAACTGTATGTCTAAGTATAACACACACACAGAAGCACAATAACAAGCAAACATACATGTGCACACACACAGGCTGCTGGGATATGAGCAACATTTGCATATGGCCGGTTCCTGACAGTAATGAGGCCAATCAGGATGGAGCTCATAGCAACAGAGTTGTAATTGGTGGATGCTCGTGGGCAGCTCCGTCAGATGGTGTGTGTTGTGGCGCTGACTCTCTCTCTCCACACACACACACACACACACACACAACACACACACACACACACACACACACACCCACACACACACACCACCACACACACACACACACACACACACAGCACACACACACACACACACACACACACACACACACACACACACACACACACACACACACACACACACACACACCACACACACACACACCACACACACACACACACACACACACACACACACAACACACACAACACACACTACACACACACACACACACACACACACACACACACACACACACACACACACACACACACACACACACACACACACACACACACACACACACACACACACACACACACACACACACACACACACACACACACACCACACACACACACACACACACACACACACACACACCACACACAACACCTTGGAGCAGGCGTTCAGACACAACGCTGCTTTATTAAACTAGACAACAGCTCATTGTGGGCGTTGCTATGACAACCAGTCGTCTATTTTTAAGCCATGCCACTAATCAATTCCTGTTCTTCTGTCGCCTGAGGGCGGGGGTGTGCATGTGCGTGTGAGGGTACTGATGTGAGGGGAAGGGGGGCAGGGGGCAAAGGGGAGGAGGAGGGGTGAGTGTGCAGTTGGAGACAAAGAGCATGGAGGAAGAAACAGTGTGGAGGATCTCATACCATCACACTGTACAGGCGATAATTATTGGCTAGCAATTCATCATTTCTGATTCGTCAATATCTGATATTTTATAGACAGAAACCCAGAGAAATGCCCAATCCAATATTTGAAATAAACCAAAATCAAAACTGTGTTTTGTCCACCTCAGCCTGCTAGTTCCAGTGTCTCTATTACGTTTCAATCATTGCTTTTAAATGTGCCTAGGTCCGACATACTTGAATCTCTCTGATCATGATGTGTGTTGGACAGCTGGAAGTCGTCACAGATGGACTGTTGACGGAGCGGATGCAGCGCAGTGTGTCTTTGTGCTGAATCTATGGCATCACGGGCAAAACACAACGACTCCGATTTTAGGCCCACAAACTTGGCAGAAGCTCTACCCTCAGCGTCACGCAGTGCTGGAAATGTTTGTTTACAGCCAATTATATGTTTTGTTAAAAATGTTTACATTGGACGCGTAATGGTGCAAGGGGTATTTCAGTGCCGGTACAGGTGAGAGTGATTAGGGCTGTGATAAGCTAACCGTTTTTGACCACGTTGCCACACACACGCTGTTTTTGGTTGTAAATAACTGGTATTTCAAGCAAGAAGTTCATCATCATTGGAGAGAGCATGCGTCCAACTGGAAAATTAAAGTTCATCAATCGTTCGGTGATGTTGAGATTATTGCAATAGGAACCAGTCGCCGGACGCTGCGCTCAAAATTAAAACGATTTCAACTTTGACCTCGATCACCTCCGACCTTTCGCCGCCATACCAATCAGATAACAGCTGTATGTAGTGCCACAGATTGGCAGGGGAGGTAACCATAGAAACGTAACTAGCCGTTTTCACCACAAGGCCCTGCGCCCAACCTCAAAGAGAAAATCACGTATCATGTGAATGCTGAACTGTTAATTTATCAATGATCTAATACGGGTATTACAGAAAAACAAACTGTTAAGATATATCATTTCAATGATAAAGGATCCAAATTAAAAGAACCAAGATGAAAACATGGATACATCTCATTTTGTATTAAAGGAAGTCCCATGACAGTCCAAGAGAATCTTCGTCCTAAACACTCCAGTTTAAGCGGAGCGCGGTTTAAGCGTGCCGTGCCCGGCCCGTTTTTGGTTGCGTTTCCACTTGGCGTAGTTCCGGCTAGCAGGTACTTTTTCAGTTTTCTGGCTCTCCAAAATCGAGGTTCTTTCCGGGCCAACAACCGGGCTTAGTATGATAAACTAGTGAGAGAATCGCTGGCAACTACAACAAAATGAACATATTTGACCGTGATTTAATTGTAATACACGTTTCTAAATGATGCCGAAGTAACAACATACTGATACCGGTTAGTAAAAACCATGAATTAATGCTTTGACAAGTCTGCAGACAGACGGCAGGCGAAAAACCTTAAAATGCGTGTTTTCTGAATGGAGACCGGCTAAGCTAACGCAGTATATGCTCCGACCGTCCACACTCACAACAACGGCCTATACAGACATAAATAAAGCAGCGACTGCATTCACCATGACACAGGCAGTCTGTGGTTTGTACTTGTTTAACTTTTGTCTAGTTTCTGAACAGATATGAGGAGCTGTGAGCTCTGAGGGCTAACAGCTAACAGCTGATGTTGTTTTTCTGTGTTTCGCATTTAAGATGACGTCACGGTTCCGCCTACACTGCATTACTATAGTTACTACCCCAGTTCCTAAACTGTAATGGAAATGCAGCATCAAGTGAGCCTGGCCTAACAAGGCCTAACGAGGCCTAGCCATACCGTACTAAGCCGAGCGAGGCCCTGCAGTGGAAAAACGCCATCAGTGAACAGTGTTAGCAGCGCCCAGTGGGAGGGGCCTGTTGCCTGCTGATCAAAGTGATAGGGGTTAGCCCTGAGGCTAGCAACAACCATAAATACAATGGAGAGCACCAATACAGTCCAGGAGTTTCATTTATAAAAAATGATATGTTGCCAAGTGTGTGATCGATAGTGTGTGTATGACGGCGAGGAGAAATAATGTCATAGCTTTGTGTACCACAGCAGGGTAGAGTTGTTGGAATATGGCCCAAAGTGCTTCTACACACAAGTTAGCATTGACACATGTTCCTACAGAGCCCATACTAACATTGGGGGGTTAAGTATCTACTTCCACATGTAGTGGCTGCAGAGAATGGGTATCGAACCCCCGACCTTCTGTTTGAAGGATGACCATAGTGAGCCACTGCTGCCTGCTGAACAAATGCTACAACTCCACAGGCCACAGGGCATCCAGCCTGCTGATTAAAGTGATGGGGTTAGCCCGGGGGCTAGCAACAACAATATATCAATACATTTATAAAAACATATTATCAACTCATTGGGCCTTTTTCATAAAATCTCAATGATCTATTTATTGTGAAGCAGTCAGGTGAGATACTGCTATCCTATTTGGTAAAAGGAGAGATACAATATTTTATTGAATGTACCTATGAAAAAAAACCTACTAACATTTAAATTGTATTTTTTGTCCCATTAGTCAGGGCTGGGCAATATGCGGCAGTAATGTGTCCACCAACAGAGATCCAGCTGCCTCACAACTTCACTCTCCTCCTCCAATCCTGCTCAAACAAGTGAACACAGAGATGAGGAAGATCTGTGGTTACATTAATACCACACATTTTCACTGAAATCGTTTTTTGCCAGTTTTGAATGATTTTTAATAGTTTGTTTTACTTCGCATATTGACTGGCTAATGTGCCATTTTAGTTGTGTTTTACAGCTGTATTTGTCTGCCTGTCTTGTCTGTGTTTTATCTGTTGTAACTTCGTACATGCTGCCCTTCTTGGCCACGTCACTCTTGGAAAAGAGATTTTAATCTCAATGAGTCTTTTACCTGGTTAAATAAAGGATATATATCTTACAAGGACAGTGCAGTGCAATTCCTTTTGCTATACTCTTACATACAACTTAGTAATTTTTACATTACAAACACTGAATAAGGGCAGGTATTTATTTGTGTCTGTTAATCTTAACTTCGGAAGACTCCAAATAATTGTTCTCAAGAAACGGAAGGCTTTATTATTCAGAATTTTTGTTTAACAGTTTTGTATTATGTGAGGCAGCCCATTTTGGAAGTTCCAAATAAAATAATAAATAATATTTTTTTAGTTAAACGGTTTTGTCCATTATGGAAGTTCCAAATGAAAGAATAAAAGTAATTACATCTGAGGAAGCATGGTTGTTTAATAGCATTTCTTAATTGAATTTACAGGACAATTACTGTATCGTGATATACTGTATAGCATTACCGATTTTGATCATATCACCCACACATAACCTGAGGTGAAATTCTAGGAAAAATATTTACAGGAAATGTCAATAGAAATCCCTTATTGTCAGTAAACAGAGGTGTGTGCTTCCTGCTCGCTGTTACACTTCTGCTGCAAATTAGGGTCCTGTTCCTTTAAAAAGGAACAGACGTAATACTCTGTTTCTTATTTATTTATTTTTTGCCCAGGAAACAGAGCTCTGTTAAAAAAAAAGAGGCATTGAGCCAGTCTGAGCCGGTTTGTAACCTCAGGATATGGAATAATCTGTGAATATGTAGCCGTTAGTGGTCAGGACGTCACACAGTAAGACAGTCAGAGGCAGAGGGCCGGGTGGGAGGTGAGGAGGAGGAGCAGCCCGTGTTTTCACAGCAGAAAGAGGAAAATATCTTCCTCTCAGAGCTGGCACACTGTCAAGAAAAGACTGAGAGCAGAACTTCAGACCACAGGGTGGGGCAGACACTGTTTCACCAGCCAAACCAGAGGGAAAGAAGAAAAGAAAAAGCAGGGGGAACATGAGACACTGAGTCAGAGCGAGGCAAGCAGAGGTAGACCGACATCTTAAAATGTGGCAGTCAGGAGAATCACTACCAACACTCCTAATGCCCGACAGCAATGCATTCTGGGTATTTCAGGGGCTAATGCATCATTGCTGGATGCTGGTGTTAGTTTACATATGGAGCAAATGTTACACATGCTATTTTTAGCTACACATCACAGAAGGCTTGTGAGTGACAATTAAAAAGTTAGACAATGAAATGGAGGAGGGGTGCTTTACTACATTACATACTTGGGTAACTTTTTTCCAACACATTGTACTTGTTTGAGAGGTTTCAATGCATTTTTACTTACCTAGCTAGTAGCTACCCATTTGGACTGATTCCCTTCCTGGATTTATTTATGATAGCATGCATTCATCACATTCAAAGAGGCTTGCGTTCAGCTGGCTGTCTGTTACTGTACCACAGCCCTTCAGGTTAATGGCAGAATAATGGCAGAAAGTGGGGGATTCAGAGGACACTAAACATTCCTGGATTCACTTGTCCCACTGTCCCTGTACAACTAGCAGCTAATGGTAACAGACCACGGTACAGAAAGCTCCAGCTGTCATCACTGGTATGAGGTCAGTACATCAGAGAATCCTGCTGACAGCAAGCAGGAAGTGTGTAAAGAGTGGTGCAGGAATGAGTCCTAAAAATGGCAATTAGCATTTAGCATTTAACCACTTCAGGTTCCTTTGTCCCAAAATCAACATCTATGTGTCATAAAACGGTGGATGCTTACATGTGATTAAATAAAACTACTAGTTGTCATCACACCCAATATTAGCCACCTTTAGCTTAGCGGTGGTGAGGAGCAGTCATCAACCGAGACACAGATGGTTTATAGCCTAACGTTAGCTTTTTACTTCTGGATATTGCACGCTTTAAAAATCATGAAGTGGTGTCAATATGCAAAGACCTGCTGAACAAAACATGTAAGAATCATAACGTGTGTGTGCCAAAGATCTTGTATTCTGCGATATAAAAAAATACAATGGTAAAATCCCATTGGCTTTTAGTTGAGAGAGCCCTTGCAACGCTAACTACCCTACAATAACACAGCATCACTGCACCACGCTACACAGAACCCAGATAGTAGGGATGGGGTTATATAGGTTGCCCGATAGTTTTCATTATCGGGATAATTATAAATATCCTCACAACAGTAACTTCAAAATGCTGTGTGGCTAGCCATCGGGGTTGAGAAGTGAACAATAACCTGGTTCTAAAGAATACACTAATTATCAACTAGTTATGGGCATCCAGTTATAAAAACATTGAATACAACTATTTAGATAGAGAGCAATGTTTTTTCTGATCGATATTTCTGTATTTACTATCGTACAAGAATACTTCTACTTGTTTTGACAAAAGAATAGTACTTTAACTTGAGTCCAGTTGTACTACTGTTGATTGAATTGAATTAAGTACCATATCAACCAGACAATGGTCTTGGGTGTAGAAAACAAGACACCTAGGACCAGGGCCGTATCCAGGATTACCTAAATACCGAGGTCCAAACATGCTAGGGGGATTCGGGGGGATTCGGGGGTATAGATAGATAGATGGATAGATGGATGGATAGATAGATGAATAAATGGATAGATAAATAGATAGATGGATAGATGGATGGATGGATGGATAGATGGATAGATGGATAATTAATGATGGATGAAGATGGATGGATGGATGGATGGAATAGATTGATGGAGAGATGGATAGATGGATAGATGGATAGATGGATAGATGGATAGATAAATAGATAGATGGATAAATAGATAGATGGATAGATGGATAGATGGATAGATGGATAAATAGATTGATGGATAGATAAATGGATAGATGGATAGATAAATAGATAGATGGATAGATGGATGGATAGATAGATGGATAGATGGATAGATAAATAGATTGATGGATAGATGGATAGATAGATGGATGGATGGATAGATAGATGGATAGATAGATGGATAGATAAATAGATAGATGGATAGATGGATATCATAGAAATATGATTCAGATATCCGCGGAATTGCTGGAAGAGTAGCTTTCCAGCGGTATCTCCTGTGAGACTGTAACCAGGGCACAGCAGCCAATATGGCCGCTCAAAGCAGCTTGACTTTACACTGTGTGGGATTGGTGGATTTGTGTGTCCGTCAAGGAAATCTCGGCCGGCAGCCATCATGGTCTGAAATGACCAATGGACATCGAGAAATCACTAAGGACCTACCCACCAATAGGGCTGTGCAATTTAATCGATCCTGCGATATATATCGATATTTAGTTTTCCGAGAAAGTATCGATATTTCAACCGCGGGTATCGATACATTAAGTCTGATAACTGTGTTCGTTATTCTCGCGTCCAGGAGAGAAGCTTTAAAAAGGAGACTAATTGAGTCTCTGAGAAGGTTCAAATGTATACTTTAATTAATAAAAAGCGCGGTAATGTTACAAGCAGAAGATGGTTCAGTCAGAAAAACAGCTGTGTTCTGGCTCTCGTGAGCGATGGGAAGAGAGCAAGCTCCATCTTTCCAGCTGTTAAATATCCTCTGCTGGCTCCTCCCTGTGGGCCGGTTGGCGCTGCTGGGGGCCGGCCCTCCACGTCTCCAATGTTCATTGTTGCGCATATCAGAGGATTCAGACATTGTACATTAAATATATAACTAAACATGCCTTTTCTCCTCCTTATCTCTTTCATGACTTTTCATTTAATACATTTTAAACGCTGTAATAAATACTCACGGCTGGTATCATTTCCGGAAGTTCCGGATGTTGTCTCATGCTACCCACGTCTGTAAACAAACGTATTCAAATAAACTGTACCTTCATTTAATATTCAGCAATAATAATATCTCGACGTCTATAGTTGTAGTGTTGAAATCAGTAGGTTTCGGTGTGCAACACTCCGTGTCATATCGCTACTAAATTCACCTCTATAGTAAATGGTATATTGGCCACATGCTAAATGCTAACCGGAGATGAAGGATTTTCAGAATAAAAGCTTAACAACTGGTTGTGCACAAGAACTTCTGGTTTTTCAGTATAAAACAGCATTTAAACTGACGGTATGTTTAAGGTACTTTATGCCATCAAAACATTGATTTTAATTTCTAACAAGTCCCATTCAAATCCCCTGTGTTCCGCCACCTGCTGCACCTTTTAATTCTCCATTCTCCATTGTGATACTGCACTTTATGTACTTACGTTTCAAAGGCTTGTAAGCTACAGTTTGCACAGTTTCAATAAATGAAACAAATTTTCTCACCACATCTTTTGATTCATTTTGTCCAGCATTTGCAAGCTGTAGACTCTCTGTCAGAGCCATATATTGTATAATTGATGCTTTCAGTTTTCAGTTGAATTAATTCAATCCAAGTCAATGGAACACTCAAGATGTCACTAAAATCACACTGTCCCTTTAAAATCTTTCAGAAAATGAAAGTGTATCGAATTATATCGAATCGTATCGAATCGTTGGCTGAATATCGTGATATATATCGTATTGTGAGCTGAATATCGTGTATCGTATCGTGAGATTAGTGTATCGCTACAGCCCTACCCACCAAGTAAACAAAACATAAACCACGTGTCTCCCATCAGTTTACGTCTGTGAGGAGAGAGAGAGAGACAGAGAAAATGGCTAAAAAAAAACGTTACAGTTGCCGACTTCGCTAGAGATTTTTTTCGCTAGCAGCAGTGAAGATAGAGCCTCAGAACCTGAAGTCTTCGACTCTTTTGAAGAAGCAGAATACAAAGACAACAACAAGGATCCATTTGGACATGGGTAAGTGTAAATATTACAGTAATAGTGTACTGGCAATGTGTGGGGAATACCGCGAAAATGAACAATAGGTTTATTGATATATATTTTTTATCGATAGTCATGAACTTTTTATTGGGACAAAATAGACTCTCCATTAGCAAACGTTTACTCTGTGTTAACGTTATTTTGGTGTGTAAAAGTGAGATTACATGTGTAGATGATTAAATTAATCATGTATTCGTCCCACAACGGAGACATTTACAGTGACATGTTTTTGCCATCGATTATTTTATCATACTGTTCTGTACAGATGAGACTGTCATAGATTTATGTGTGCCTGTTATTATTTTACCGTCCTGTACAGATGAGACTTTGTAATCAGATGTAGCCTATGTATATGTGTGTCTGTGATTTTATACTGAATGTAAAGTAATTGGAAATACCTGTGTGTGTGTGTGTGTGTGTGTGTGTGAGAGAGAGAGAGATTGAGAAAGACTCCTTCTGCAACCTCCCAAACTTTATTTTTATGTGTGCATTGTTATTTGTGCTTGAGCAACATTTTACTTGAACTTTATTTCAATGAAATTAGTTGTAATTATTGTCCTACACAGGCGGCGTTTATCCAGCAGCCAGAACATCCATCTGTGCCGGCCCCCAGGTCAAGATCTACCGTGGCTCAAGGGCCTTCACCAGAGCCATCACCACCAAGGACCAGCATCACTACACAGCTGCCTCCACCTCCATCTGCGGCTGCCACCAGGTCAAGATACACCTCAGCACAAAGGCTCCACCACAGCCATCACCTTCAACCCAGCCAGCAAGGAGGTCTCGTGGAGGTCTCGTATAGCACTTGTACACCCCACCTACACAGCAGCCCATGCACCATCACCCCCATCTTCACAGCAGCCAGACCCACTGTCTTGGAAGACAGACAAAGACCTTGACACTGTCTTGACATTTATAATGAATAGTTGGTTGAAAGTTCTGATGTTCAATATTGTAAATAGTTAGATTTTCCAGTTTCTTATATTTATATAAATAGTTGGTTGAAAAAAAACATATTTATAATAAATTGTTGGTTGAAAAAAAAAGGTTGAATGCTCAATTTGTATTTGTACACATCACATTAACCTTGGTATGTAATATGAAGTCCTTATTCAGTCCTGACGTATCTCAGTCCCTGCTGTGGTGAAAGTAGAGTGATAAAAACCTGTTTCACTCAAAATTCGAATAATTTTTTTAAAATTTTAGACATGAATAACACATTTATATACAGTGTAATTCAAATATTTCACTGCTTTTGTGATCCTAGGACTTTGGTAACCAAATCTAAAACACCAAAACAATTCGATCACATGAGTAAATTTGTCTTTTCACAAGAGTTTTGAAGATTTTCCGAAAATCAGATGTCACATTTTAAGCTTTTGAGCTACTTATCTCATCAAACAGTGCTCTAAGGTGAGTAATATGCATATATAGCAATCCCAGAGATTGTCCTGAACATTTTGATATGTAACACATGGGGTGCCATGTTAGAAGAAATACATTTAAAAAGGTGATTTAAGAAAACGTCTAAAAATCGAGAAAATACCCTTATACCTCATTCACACCAACGGTGTTTCAGGGCCGGTTCGGAGCTGGAGCTTGAAAAGCACCTGGTTTTCCTCTTCACACCGCAGCGGAGCAGCCTCTTAGCTCCGGAATCCGGTTCGTTTCAAGCACCAACAAATTGTCCGGCCAGAGCAAAAGCACCACATACGTCACGCTTACGTCGAGGCGGGGGCAGGGGCAGAGACAGATCAACTCCTGAACAACAACAAAAAGCCCGCGTTTTATCCAGTTTGTACACAACGATGGAGAAACTTAACCAGAGTTTCAGAGTTTCAGTGTTTCTGCCATAGACTGTATAAAGGTTTCTGCTCATGGTGAAGCAACGTGTCTGCGTGTTAAGGTGGAACCTGAGCATTCACGTTGATCACCTCTCATTATAAACTCATTATAAATCTATAAAACTATAAATATTAAACTTTACTTCACGTGTTCATTTGAGAACAGCTGTTACATACCTGTTACATATCCACACTCATGGTTCAGTCCACCTTAAGAAATAAGACCGACCTCGGAAGCAGTTGTGTTTTAAAAAAACCTTTATTGACACGAGTACACTTTTTTATAAGAATATAACTAAACCACAGAAATGACTCCGGAAAAGCTGCAGCTAGAGCCATAAGAAATGAATGCAACTGATTTCATCCGCGCGGTTTGGCTTTATGAAGCAGGCACGCAAACGGTTTACGTCATGACGCAAACGATGACGCAACGACGCATTACCAGTCGGACTATGGGCGGTGTGAAAAGAGCCAGAGCTAAGCCGAAGAACTGGTTCTGAACCTGAAAAGCTCTAGCACGGAGCTTGAACCGGAGTTGCGTTGGTGTGAATGAGGCAGGGGCGGACTGGCCATCTGTAGAATCTGGAGAACCACAGAACGGCCGGTCGTCAAGCGGCGTTGACGGCCGGCACTTTAAAAAAAAAAAAGGTTTAACGTCATCATTTAAATTGCGCTGACAGCCGACAGAGGGCGACAGCGGCCGCTAATGCAGTTGTGTGGTTTTTATGTCAAATAATCACACACGAAGAAGAAAAAAGACCGGCCACATGAAGAGAAGGGATTAGACGCCACGGCAGACAGGGAGAATGAAAAAACATGGTTAAAAATCAAAGAAAACGAAAAGAAAAAGGTGGGGCCGAGAAGGCAAGAGAAAAAAAGATGAAGTCACTCGCAGGTGAAGCATATACATGTGGCAAATTGACAGACCTTTTTGGCAGCAGCGCTGCTACAAGCACTATCAGCAGCAGCAGCTTAGAACCAGTGCAAGATGATGTGGGCGCGAGTTCAGATATACAGCCAGCCTCCTGCGTTCATGATGAGGGACAGAGTTGAGCTGGTGGAAGAACCAGCTCAACTGGCACGTATACAAGTGCAGGGCAAGAGCAAGAGGTGGGTGAGAATTATCCCTTGAACTCAGTGGCGTTTTCTCCTGGAGGCCAAGGGAATGCCAGGCTTCCCCTGTTTTTTGGATTGTAGTTATAATATTAATAAATACATAAAAACACTTCGTTTAGTTTCGGTAATTATGCTGCCGGCCCGTCTCTCCCCCATTCTCATTGAGTATTTTACAAAGAGTGAAACAGCGCCCCTCTAGATGTTATGGTGAAACAGTAGATTGCACTCTCTGTTGTGAGAGGAGGCCAGCCGAAATTGGCTTCCCTTGGTGAAAAAAAATGGAGGGATTGACCAATCAGATGAGGCTCACGTCATGCCTCACAATCCAACCAAATCGCATCAACTTCAGTTCGTACTGTAACTGTCATCACTGCCCTTAAAAAGTAGCAAGCAACTGAAGCAAGTGCAATTATGGAGGGTGGAGTATTTCATCCAAAATTATTTTACTAAACTTCCGCTACAGCAGCAACTAAAATGAAATCTGATGACAGGCCAATGCCCAAACTGGAGCTGTGTACTGAGATGAAAAAAGGAGCAAATCGGACGTAAAACTTTAAATAATAAACAGCGGATTTCTAACATTTGACATTTCATGTGGCCGGACTGGGTCAGTTTCCAGGGCTGAATTTTAGTCCCAGTCCGCCCCTGGAATGAGGTATTAGACTCCAGAGGGTTAAGCCTACATTATTTTGTGTGACTGTACCTGCAGTTCCTCCCTGACTTCCATCACTCTCTCTCTCTCTCCTCTCTCTCCTCTCTCTTTCCTCTCTGCCTGTCCTGTCTCTTCCTTACCAAAGCTGAGCTTTGACTGACGTAGTCCTTTAATTTAATCTGAGTCAGTGTAAAAAGAAAACAATATAATGTTATATCTTCAATGTTTTACTCCAAGAAAAGCATTACAACGTTTGTTAAAAGGTAATACTTCTGACATTGGATGAATGTAATTCACTTTAGCTCTCCAGCTAGTTTATTCACGCTATTTAAACCAAAGTATAGCCTAAAGCTGCAATATAAGTTAGTGTGCATGTTGTCGGACGTCCACTGACTAACGTAGAGCGTTCACACAGGATCTGCTGCTCATACGATGTCCTGATGAACAGAAACACAAGCAGCCCCCTGGACTCAGATCTCTAGATACCTCATCACTCCTCCGCTGCTCCGATACAAGTCCGGGCTGCGGAGGTTTGTTGATACATGTCGTCTTCTTCTCTTTGCTTTAACAGAGGCTACTTAGTTATGCAGCGCCCCCATGGTCAGTAAATGGAAGTACTACAAAGAACCCCGTTTAGTGCCGTTATTTCAGAAGTTTAGTTATATATACACAGCTCGGAAAATATTACAGAGGTCCGGACCTCGGTGACCTCAATGGTGGATACGGCCCTGCCTAGGACTTTCTCAAGTTTCAAATTCAAAATGAATACATTGAGTTAATAATCAAATATGAATTGTTAGTTGCGGCAATAGGGATGTCACCATAACAGTATATTAGTAGTTGAAAACAGGTAAATTCTATGATTCTCAGTGTCAATTGTATGTCACGCTATAAAAAAAAAAAAGCATTATTTTTTAAAATCAACAAAAACTCCAAAAGGACCATTACATTAGTTTAAAATGAATCCATGTTTATCTGAAAATGAGCCAGAGCACCATCCGACTGACTTTGATAGAGCGGGTCACCTCATGTACAGAAGGCAGGCCTTTAGGAGTATTTGTCACGCTTCTTGGTGGCTCAGGTTAGCATTCTCCTTCTTAGATGTTGATCTGCTGTGGTAAATGGTATTCTTTGTGCACTGCAAGGTGGCAAAGAAGATACCGGCCTGCCTCCATGAAGCACAAACATGTATTGGCTTCAACTCTCATTAAACGGCCCTCCCCTCTGCATCAGCTTTTCTTTTCGTGGACATTTTTTATTTATTTTTGATTTTTTAACAACCCTTTCTTCTGATAGAGTGCTGCTGCTGGAACCGGCTGATAGTCAGACACTTCAATACGCAGGTGACAAATCAAGATGCATATTGGGACATGTAGTTTAGGGGACTCCGTACCCCCCGCAAAAGCAGCATCAATTGTATGATAAGCAAATTACATTATTTGAAAGCTTTCAAGGACAACATAACATGAAGCGGGTGATTGGGTCCCGCAGGTCCTGAGTTTGAGACATATCTCTTCTATGTGGCATTCATAACCTGTGCGCAAATATATTTATATATAAAAAGGGAGAATTTCAATGTCTGAGGTAGGGCTGCTCAATTAATCATATTTTAATCGCAATTACGATTTTGGCTTGCAACGATTATGAAAAAAAAAATAAAAAAATGTTATTTATTGGTTTTCCAAGTTGAATTATACCAGTGTTTCTCAAACTTTTTCATACCTAGGACCACTTAACCAATAAAAAAAACACTTGCGGATCACCTACTCCACAAATATCATAAAACAACACATCGTTTTTCTAGAACAGATTACAAATCGCCTGAAAATGGTACAAACAAGTGACTACATGTGTGATGAAGGTGTTTATCTGGCTATATCATGCCAATATAAAGTTAAACTTAACCTCGCTCCATTGCGGAGATATTCCCGCAAGAGTGCGGACAAACTTAAATTAATTAATTCATTTCAAATGTGAATTTTAACCAATATACTCACGGACCACCAGTGGTCCGCGGACCACACTTTGGAGAAGCACTTTGAGAATACTTAAGTTCAGGGTAATCAACTGTTAAAAACATACTGTTCACATTTATTTTCAATAAATGGATGTTTTCAAAGTAAATGGATAATCGGTTTTAATAATCGTGATATCAATTATTGACCCAAATCATCGAGATTATGATTTTTGCCATAATCGAGCAGCCTAGTCTGAGGCCATTAACAGAAACATCCTCCACAAGTGATCGGAGCAGCCTTTAACTTTAGTTGAGTGTGCTTTATGATGTATTCTATATATTGCTCATTAGACCTTTCTTAAACAATGAAAATGTTCAGCTCAGAGTGCTGGATGTATGACCTCACACTAGTATGAACACTGACCCTAACCAATACACATATCGAGTTTTGAGAATCTGAGGGTCATTTGGGAGCAACCACTGATCATGTGGTGCGCCAATTATTGCATTTACTGTATTAAATTGGAAAGCAAATATCACATTTTTCTGGATGAAATATAAATCCCTGACACAGGGTTTTGTCTGAACGCTGCGCCCTCTTACTTTCGGCATGCCGCCCTGATACCAAAATGCAGATTTGCAATTCAGAGTGATGCCAGAAAACAATATTTCTGTTCTTCAAAAACTGTATAATTACTCCAAAATATGAAAATCGTTTCAATAGAACCGTCAGAACGGCATAGACAGCTTGATTTTACGGAGCTCCGAATAAGTAGGGGACTGATTTCCAGTGGGTCTGCGGGGGGAGGAGTGGCAGGCAGCAGCTGACACTGAAACTGATTTCTGAATCAGTTTCTTATACTGGCCCTTTTTTCTGGAGAGGAAGTAAAGAAACCGTAACTCAGGATTTATTTGTTGTTTCAGGTGCAATATATATATGATTTTTTGTGTACACACAATCTTAATGTTAGAAACAATTTAAATAGATGTTATGAATGATTGTATTTAAAAATGTACTTGTTAAAATCCTTATAGGTCATTGACCCATGCACGCATATATAATAATACCCCATCTTAGAATGATCTATGTTTTATCAGGATGAAATTAAAAACATTGTGTCTGTGCAGTGAGCGCTGTGTGGACTGGGGTGACCTTGTGAGCACCTGGCCTGGTGCAGCACAGCGCTGCAGCAGGGATGTGCACGCTGCTGACTGCATCCCACTCTGCCCTGCACTGTACTACAGTACCTACAAACCCCTGCTTCATGGACTCATTACAGATCAATTAGTGCTGAGTTTCCAGGCCACAGCTCTTCAGCCTGATTACACATCAAAACATGACTGGCCAATCCTTATAGCTACATTAGGCCATCATCACCATAGGGCGGCGACATATCCATATCATATCTATGTGCTTAGCTTAGACATTGTCCCAGAAAATCGGATGCAATAATATCCTAAATCATGTCTTTGCCTGGTTTCAAAGATGAAGATTTTTTCTGAATTACCAGCTTTTCTATATTTTGCATTTACCAATTTTTTCAATAAATCCACCGACTTGTGAATATTTATCGAATTCTCTTTTTGCAACATCATTAATGGTCAACCCTACGATATCCTCACATTATTGATTGAGGGATTTGGTCTAAAGAAAGTGTGATTTTGGATTCTCTTCATATCGCTCAGCCCTGTCTTACTTCTGCTCCAAGTTCTTTCATATTTAACCCTATATTTAGATACAGAGTACAATGGGATACTTATGTTTATTTGCAGCAGAAGATAAGCATGTATGATTAAATATGGGTGAGAATACAGCTTACTGACTTTGTTCACCTTTTTTTCACTATATGACAAATAAGGTGCTGAGGGTTAAAACCTATACAAATGATCAGATGAAATGATAAAGTTAGATATGCTGACTCCTGAAACTGATATCACTGGATCAGCTAGAGAGAAGACGTCTCTATTGGAATTAAAAGTCCTGAATGTAGAGCGGTGGAGCTCTGGCTCTACGTCACATCCACCCACCCACCCATTGCTTTTAGCCCAAGCAATGGCACCTAGAGTGCATCCACTCACCACGTGTCCATGAACACAGAGATATGGGGTGTGCCACTCCACTATACAGGGCCTAGGGATGTTATATGCAGGGGTGCACATAACTTTTTTGCCAGACATGGTAGCTGATGATGTAGGCCTACTTCTTTCTCTCTGGTTGAGTCTGTGATTAGCTGCTTGCATCCACAAGTCAACAGCTGGGTTTGGGTCGAAAGTCTCTGTTGTCATCTTAGACAAGTGGATGTACTCAAATAAGTATGTGAACATAACCAATAACCAGGGGTGCACATAACTTTTTTGCCCTGGTTCTCAAGGAGCACCTGGAGATGTTGCTTGGTGCTCATCCTTAAAATGAAATAAACCGTAACTTTTGAGGGGGTCTTGACTTTATTTGCCAGACACACGGCACTGAACACACATGCAGAGGTGAACACAGAACACACATGCAGAGGTGAACACAGAACACACATGCAGAGGTGAACACAAGACAACATTAGCACGACCAGTAATCCTACAAGCTGTCATCACTACCCTCCTGACTGTTCTCCTCACTGTCTTCCTCTCTGTCAGACATGGTAGCTGATGATGTAGGCCTACTTCTTCCTCTCTGGTTGAGTCTGCGATTAGCTGCTTGCATCCACAAGTCAACAGCTGGTTTTGGGTCGAAAGTCTCTGTTGTCATCTTAGACAAGTGGATGTACTCAAATAAGTATGTGAACATAACCAATAACCTACCATAGCTAATAACAAATTAATGTAACTTATTTTATTTGTGTTGTTCATTCATATCTTATTTAAATGCATTTTTTTGTGTATCTCTCCAGTTTTAAAGGATATTTTTGGTTACTGTATGCATTGGAATTATTTCAAACCTGTTTATCCCAATAATTATAAAGGAGTGCCTTGGAAATATGTGTTTACATAAATTGTGACCAAACTGTTTGAACTTAGACTAAAGTGAACTATCTAAACACTCAGAGTCCTTTACCTCACTGAGCTGTAGTATCAGCCTCTCAGTCTGACTGGAGAGGACTCTCCCTCCACATTATTGTAGAAACATCTTCTTCTTATATCCGTTAGAGCAGCTAGCACCAGATTCTAATAACAACACCGGGCGGTGCGCCCTTCTCTCTCTCCCACGCTCACTCGCACTTTGGCTGTGAGCTGCGGGCGCCAGATAAGCCAACATCCCCCATTTTCATCACTTACAGCGCCCATCGTACAGGGCAAATGAAAAGTGTAACCGGGGTGAAAAGGGTGTTACATTTACTTAATTATGAATATTGTTACATCAAGGCCGAAAATTAGGATGAGCCCCAACGGTCAAAAATGTTTTTTTCCCTCTCAGAGCTGCCAGCGCAGCGCCTCCACAGATCTGGCGCCCTAGGCGAACATCTATAACGCCAGTGCTACGGGCCGGCCCTGAGTTCATATGCAACTCGCAAATATCTTTCTCTCTCTCTCTCTCCTCTCTTTTCTCTTCTCCCTCTCTCAATGTTGGTACGCAAATGCACTTTTTTTCAAATGACCCGGTGCTCTTTTTTTGGTGGAGGTGCGCATGCGCACCTGCGCACCAGTTATGTGCAGCCCTGGTTATATGGACAATTTGCAGCTGAGCGATTAGATCTTAGGATATCAGAGAAACACACTGAGCAGATGTTAGCCTTTAGCTCGTAGCCGCTCCACTTTTGACCATGCCGACTGCAGGACAGAATCCCAGGGCCCTACACACCGTCTTTTGGGCGGAAAATCACTGTTTGTCCATTAAAAAGGTGGACCAGCTAATCTCATGCCCTCTGAGCTGTGCAGTACAGCCCCCCCCCCCCCCCCCCCCGAACCCACAACACGGGTGCCAGGCCTTACACCATTTCTGGCAAATGTTATGGAAGGGGCATTTTGCAATTTATATTCATTAATTCTGCACATTACCAATTTAAATTCCTTCTTTTTTCATTGCGATGCATTTTTTGGCAACCGTTTACTTTGAAAGGACAGAAACCACAGCAGCCAGTGAGATCTTGGATTTTGTTCCCGTCTAGATTCAAGTTCATCTTTTGGAACATTTAACCCTGGTTCTTGTTGGCCACAGCCACCTGAAGAGCGGTCCAAGCGCTGAGTGTTCTGAGTGCCTCCACCTGGCTGCACCGACGGCGTGCGTTGAAGCTTCAACGCTTCTGCCCATTCACTTTGAATGGGGTGACGTCACGCTTCGCCGAACTGCATTGTGGGAGCAAAGCGTAGCTTTTGCTCGCGTTGCTCGCTGCAAAAGTAGAGCAATGTTCAACTTTTGAAGCTTCGGCGGAAGCGTCAGCCAATCCAATCATATGCCAGTACAAGCTCTAGCCAATCAAACCGCTGCTTGTGTGTCAGGGGTGGGAGATTCATGTGATTGGTTGTTGGTCGAGTTTCAGACACGCTCACCGGCAAGCTTCAACGCACGCCGCCGTGTGTAGGGGCCGTCGGTGTCAGATTCTGACCTCGGAGGATCCACATGCTGTTTGAGAATCCCACAAAAAGGTTGCTTTCCAGCCTTATCCACTCTGGCCTTGGTGGGAAGGAAAACATCATCTTTTCATACTATGATTCATTTGAGCAAAAACATTTTTGCAATTCTGCTGTGCAATAATCATAATAATTGTTATAATACCTCAAAACCTAAATAGGTTCATACCATGGATAAGAATCTATTTGTCTTTATTTTCATTTGATTACTAATGTGTTTTTTCTCTATGTTTACTGCTATGTCACTTCTGCTGTAACGCTGTAAATGTCCCCGCTGCAGGACTTCTGATATGTACATGTACACAGCACACACGGTTAATCAAGCTGCTGCGTTTAACCCTTCATGGCATTGGAATTAGTGGGCAGCCATTATACACACAGTGCCCGGGGAGTGCCTTGCTCAAGGGCACCTCAGCCGTGAGGTGAACCTCTCCAAATACTACTCCATACTTGGTCTGTTCAGGGATTTGAACCGCAACCCTCTGGTTCCAAAGTCCCTACAGACTGAGCTGCTGCTGCCCTAGTTGGACATTTTTGCTCATAAAATATGCAAAACACCAAACAGAGGCATGTTTGCAAACCGCCATTGTGTTCACTTGTGAATTCAGTGCAATCATTTGGACCTGGTTTACACCTGTGTACGGGTAAAGAAAGCTGGATTCATCACCACCACCACCACATGCTACTTCCTGTTTCCCCCTGCCAGGTGAACTGCTCATGGAGCGCTGAGGAACCATGTCACCGCCAACCATTCAACACTGACACTGCCCTTTGTGTGTGTGTGTGTGTGTGTGTGGGGGGGGGGGGGGGGGGTCCAGGTATGTCCTGTACATGTCCAACATTACACACTGCTTGAAACCAGAGCATTCTTAAGCTTTGCTGTGTATTATGATCCTGCATCAGAAATCACATTATTCATAATTGGATGAGGAAATGTCATGTTTTAGGTTTTAACTCGATGACTTCAAGTCATCTCTCCTTGATATGGGTTTGGACATACAAATTGCTCAGACGATGCTGTTCATTTTATACAAATTTGAAAGTACACAATAAGAACGATATGGCTCAGCTGGGAAACATGCAGTGGCGTTATACTTCTATGCACTAATCAGGGTTTGAAGATCATTATTACGCAAAATATTAAAACAAATTAACTTCATCTTGCAATCTGTTTGTTTAGTCATGGATATTTGATGTTCAGCTACTTTAAGTCCTTTCAACAGTCAAAACAACATCATCTGATTTCCCTCAATGGAAATGCACATTTGCAAATAGACCGCCAACAATATTTTTGTGAAGGAACATTTAGTTCACCATGACAAAGTTATGTCGACTGCCTCCTTGAATAACATCTTAACAGTGTTTATGTTGTGTAGCAGGACATCAGATTGCTTCTACACATGGTAGTAACTATATTATCACAATGTGCATTGTTTCTATAACGACTAGCTGAAGGAGGATTAAAGCCTAATTGCATATTCATCAAAGCCTACACTCTGGAGGTGAATAGTGTAACATGTGTCATGGCAGCATCTGTATGCTGCTGCCGCTGGTGAGGGACTGTGAGCTGGAAATAGGAAGAGGAAGGACTCCATCATTGAGAATACTACAGTTCATTCACACTCCTCAACAGCAGGGACCTTTCATTCATACAGACCCACTATCACTATGTGAGTGGAGGGCTGAGTGTAGCAAGGTCTGCCAACTGTTCCACAACCACAGTCCTTCCACACAGGTTTCAACACTGGTCCCTAAATTCTGTGTCATATGAAAACCCTTCTATTAAATGCCATGTGTGAGAAAAGCGCTCTGCCTGTTCTACAGAGGAGACAGGACTCAGAACAAACAGCTGTTTCAAAGTGCAGAGGAAAGTGTAAGGTTACATGGCACAAAGTGACCATTATCCTGCTGTCTGTCAACTTTTTACTCCAACAGACCAATAGTATTGCACTTTCAAAAACGTGTGTAAATGACATAACTACAATGTTTCTTCACGAAAAACTTGAACATTAGTAATCGTTGTAAATATTATTCATAATGGAGGAAGCTAACACACCGTGTCTCTTCACCTCATATAACCACCTCCATCTGTGCACAGCCTATTGACGTTAATGTGCAACACAAACACAAAGACAAGCAGTCATATGCATGAGAATCCATCTGCATGTGACTCATGTACATCTTGAGGAGCAGTGCAGCAACAGAGGAGAGAACAATTCTCTCAGCAGACACGAAATGAGGTCCTGTATACTGCAGAATAATAGGCAGCACACATTAAATATTGATTTCCATTTGGTCTCTAACGTCATGTAGACATCTCCCTCCGTTAATCCTCCGATCAGGAACAAGCAGCCGCCTGCATACCGCCTTGCCTTACAGTGAAGTGTTGCTTATGCTGTCAGCGCCAGGCAGCCATTGAGGTGCATATGGAGCCAGTTGAGTCTACGTAAATGGCTGATGCATTTCGAATTTTTCTACCTAATTGCTGAGAGCCATCAGCGACCCCGGCCTCCTGCTCGCGTGTTTTAATCCGCCACTTCACGCAGCTCTGCTTCAATAAAAGCATTCAAACGTCTCATATAATCCCGGCGCTCTTTAACAAGTATTCGGAGGCTCTTTCTCCAGTCGGAGTTAACCCCTAGAGACTCCGGATCAAACAATGAAACGGATTGGAGGCATTCCGCACAACGTTCCCATCACAATGTAATCACGAGATATCCGTTACCACTTTAGCTTTTATCAAAACACAACAAGCCGGGCAATTTAAGATATCCCATAATGTTTCTGCTGCGACTCCAGACCTTTAAATGCAAATGAACAGTTCGAGGCGACGGCTGCTGGTCGCCAACATGTCAGCCCGCATCAATAAATAGCAAAGCAAAGCCGCTCTATTGTCTATCAGCATATCCACCGGGAGGAAAACGACACAACAGCTAGCCGTCCTGCCGCAACACCAATCCCGCCGCTGCCGTTTCAAAACATCTCCCGCCGGAGCAGGGCCTCGCGCACATCCTCGGACTCACCTGTGTCTCTTTTCGCCTCAGTGTGTACCGTCTCCGGGTTCACGGTCCGGTCCTGACGCGCTGCAGCGGCTCCTCACCACCAGTCTCCGGCACCGGCAGGCAGCACTGAGCCGCTGATTGGGCCTCGGCAGACGCTCACCCCTCGGTGCAGCTAGACACACCGCTCATTGGCCAGGCAGTCACTCCGTGTCGACCAGACAGACTGCTGATTGGCTGTTCGTTTCCCCAGAAGATCCAGACAGACAGCTGATTAGTCCTCAGGCCCTTATCACTGGAAGCACTCTGATAGCTGATTGGTCGTTTATTTCCGCGGTGGCGACAGAGAGAGATCTGATTGATTGGTTGGTTGGTAGTAGTGTTGTTGTCTGTGTCTGGATGGAGAGCCATGTTAACTCCGATGGGGCTAAAGAAACAATGTGTTCGTTACATTAAGGGAAGTAACGGGGTCGTTTTAATCTTTTTACATACATTCTTAGAGTAACCCGGTTTCCTCGAGTGGAGGCAGGCATTAATAGAAACCTGGTTGATGCCTTGTTATGCTTGATTTCTTGTTGTAGCTGGTAACCGTTTCTTGTGCACGCATGTGCATGACAAAGACCCAAGACAGGGCAACCGAGCTGTGACAGCAGTGCGGATGGCTGATAAGAAACGTCATTACTCCATCAAATATAATGCCCCCCCCCCCCCTGTAGGCTGTCCCTGTGCGCCCTCAGTCATAATGCTGGGACAAAGAAAAGTCCTCAGTCTGCAGCTTCAGATGCTACTGTTCAATAACATTGCCATCCAGTGACGTGCACAGACATTTTTTGGGGGGGCGGGGTGCTCAAGTGAGAAAAAGGGCACTTCCCATAATCATTTATAAAAAAATGTTTTAAAACAAAAAGTTAAATATAGTTGCACATCTCTGACTTACTGACCAATTTATTTTAATACCCTCACACTCACGCAATTGTTTAATACTCAACATAATTTTACAAAATAATCAGCTAACACAGAGACAATGGTCTTCTTTAGTATTCACTACGCACAAGAGCAGACAACAAACTAGTACAATTATTAGTTATTAAATGAGCAGCCAACAATCAAAATTATGAAGTTACTGTTTAAGGACAATTACAGGCAAAAATATCGTTTTTTTCATGTACTTATTTTGGTCTATTTTGCTTCCATGTTTTCTTTCACTCTAATGGAAATAAAACTTCCAAGAAACCCATATAAATGATGTTCGTTTTACTACCATGTCTGAAGTCATATATAGATTTAAAGCTAATCTGCATTTAAACATAACATTTCAGGGGAAAATACTGACTTGACCTAAGTAACTATCTGGGGAAGTTGTGATGTGTTTTTTTGTTTTATCCTTTTCACATGCAATGCCTTGGTAACTGCATGCAAATTAGCGCATATTAATTAGGCCTAGTTAACGCCTAATTTGCATATCAATGTGGCGATTGTGATGACGTTATTAGATACACATTTTACTGTATTCACTTTAAGTGTCTCCCATACACCTTTCCAAATCCAAAAGAGGGAGGTTTGCGCGCGGCAAATGTGCATGCCCAAATTAGGTAATCAGAGGAAATGGAACCCCAGTAATTACATGTATAAAACCATGTATTTAACATATATTGCATCATTTTATGCATTTTTCAGAAAAAGTGGTAGTTTGGTAAACAGTGACATCAACGACATGTCTGGTCTGTAAAATGCCCAGAAAAGTAAAAGAATGGGAGATAATATCCCAAAGTCTCCACATTTTATTATATTTTTAATATAATAAAATATATATAATATCCGTTGAGACAGTGTAGATGAAGGATGTGTCAGGATGTAGAACCAGTGCTGGAATTGGGCCGGTACTCACCGGTACGCAGTACCGGCACTTCTGGTTCTGACCCATGGAGTACCGGCACTTCTTGCTCAGTACCGGCATGCTGGCGGTACTCCGGTACTCATGCACCGTGCCAGTACTCAACACTCTCCCGCCGTTCTTATTATACATCCATATACAGTGCTTGAATTGGAATGAAAAAGGTGCCAGTACTCTAAAATCAGCAACTTTTTCAAGTCAATTTTATATATACAGCCCACAAACAAGAATTTGGCTACTATAATGCTGGTGGGTTTGTCTCTTTACTACTGTATATTTTAGAAAGGTTCACTGTACTTAACATTTTTTATGATAGGCAGTGGATATGGCTAAAGCTCAGTAAGGTCAATATTAACTGAAAATATAGCAATCAAAGTCTAGATCTTCTGCTGAAGACACATGAAGCAGAGACCTTTCAGGTGAGAGCCCCTCTGGTGGTGTTCAACATTAATGACAAGGAAACAAAGCTCTGGTCAGAAGCATTTTTTATAAAAAGCTTTAACAAAATTAAGTATTTCTGTACATTTTGAATGCAATCTAACTTTCCAACTCAGAAAACGAAAAACGAAAAAGTGCCAAAAGTCTTCTCACATGGCTGAGCTGCTTTGCAATATACTTCACCACTGAAGAATACAAATATGTATAAAGTAAACTATGATGCAATCTAACTTTCCAACTCAGAAAAATGATAAAGAGCATGAACAAAGAACATGTAAAAACAAATGCAAAATGTGCACAATCTAAAATGAGAAACTGTAACTGCAAGTAACAAAGTCTGAGCCATGGTAAAGAGTTACATTGAACACCAAGCTGATCAGATAACTCCCTGGTTGGTCTGAAGTCCTTCTATCTCCAGGATCTGTACAAATCGGCACATTATGCCAAAAGTCTTCTCACTGGGTGAGCTGCTTTGCAATATACTTCACATTGTTAGAAAAGGCTCCAGAAGGCCTTGGGGACATCAGTATCAGGGGCTGGAGCTGGACAGGCTCTTTCATCAGCACTTCTCCTTCCCTTTGCCAGCCAGGACCTCACATACTGTTCCGGATTGAACTGTCCTAGTGATGGTCCATTACATTTAATGAAAACCAGGCTGGACAGTCGGCTGACAGAGAGAGCATTCCTTTTTGCAGTAAGGATATCGTTCATGCAGCTGAATGCCCGCTCACACTCACTAGTGGAGACAGCGATGGTTCGGACTGCTTTCAGTAGAGGCTCCATGGCAGCAGGTGTACGGGATGCCCTGGTTTCCTTGTATTCGCGAAAGCCCTGAACAGTCTCTCTTCTGTCCACTTTCAGCACTTCGCACAAACGTAGCACCTCTACGTCCCCATACTGTACGTCTAACTCCTCTTCAGGCCAACTTCCAGGATGGATAACTTTCATGTCCTGGATTAGCTGATTGTCCCGGGCCTCCCGGCCATGTAATGGGATTTCTCTTGTGCTGACATGAGAGGAGGTTGTGATAGTCATTCTGTGTCTCAGATTCTCTACCATACTGCGGAAAAACTGACCTGCATGAATCTGTACAAGCCTGCCATTCTCACGCAGGGCAACACCCTTGAAGGACTTCTCAGCTAGAGCTGTATGAACTGTAGTCATGTGTGGGCCAGGCATGGTGACCATGGATTCAAAAACTCGTATTTCTCGAGTTAAGAGCCTATCTGCTGTAGGCAGTGTCATCTCTCTTTTTTGGAGTTGCAGAGAGAGGTCGCTGAGCTCTGTGAGCGCATCGTACATCAGTCCCAGATTGCTGACAAACGTTGCAGATGTGAGCACATCATCCAGGCCCTTGTACTTTGCTCTGTCTCTGGAATCCCTGCTCGTGTCGTTTGCAGCATTTGTGAAGTGATCATGAAGCACTCGGTAGTTTTCCCAGACTGCTCTGACGCTCCTTTCACTTGAAGCCACCCGGCGGATGGACAAAACACGCCCTATCACCAGGAGACGCTGTCCGACTGCTTGCGCACACTGCGCTAACTGCCTCTGATTTTTGGGGGAGGCATGGAACAAGGAATAGAGTTTGTCAAAAAAGATCTGGAAATGATTGAGCCCTGAGACCTCCTTGACCACATCCCCAACTGCCAGCTCTAGACGATGATTGGAGCAGTGCCACACAAACAGGCTTGGGAATTTACTACACAACTGGGTAGCAACGCCTGTTCTCTTCCCTAGCATGACTGAAGCCCCATCACATGCAAAAGAAACGAAACACTGACCTAAAAAGTCCTCGTTAAAATCTCTTCCAAGACACTCCATTAACGCCTTGGTGATGTCATCAGCCGTTGTTCCATCCAACTCGATCAGCTCCCAAAAAAACGTTTCGGGCTCAGCATCAGCTAATGCTGAGCGTAGACACACAACAAGCACCGTTTACCACTAATAGTGGTAGATTCATCGACCAAAACACAGAGTTTTCTTTGGTTTTCTGTAATGTCTTTTGCCATTTTTTTCTTCAGCTCATGAGCTATGTGGTCGATGATTTCGCCACAGGTTTTATTGGAGTGCAAAACCCTGCCCACGTTCAGCCCATTCAGTTTCTGTACATTCAAATCAATTGGCATGTCTGTGAATGGCCGGCTATGTTTGCCAATTTTATATGCCGTTCGAAAAACTCTGATAGTGGTGTCTAATTCAGATTTATGCATAGACTGCACTTGATGTTGAATAGTTTCACATGAAGCAGATGTAAGGATGTCAGCAGCTTTTACATGGGCTTGTGATTCTTTATGTTCTTTGATTTTTTTTTCTCAGGCTAGCTTGTTGTTTGCCCTTGTCAACACCGAAATGAGACACTGCACACTCACCCCATTCAGTTGACAGTTTCAGTCCTTGTCCAGTGTGTATTCCCAAAGATTTGACATCTCTGCATATCAGACATCCTAGCTTCTTATCTTTAAGAAGGAGCCATGCATTGGTCTTGCAAAAATATTGCACCTGGTCCGTTGTCCAGCAGTCAGGTGCATCGCTTTGCCCGGTGTTGGTGGTGGCAGTTGCGCCAGCAGCAGCTAACGTTAGAGGCTCTGGAGGAGGCGGCGGAGCTAGTGCTAATGCTAATGCACTAGAACTTGGAGCAGGAGGATCAACCAAAGAAAGCTCCCATCAGACACAATTTCCAACACAGGCACAGCATTCTCTGTATTTGAAGTTTCTTCCGGCGACAACCGCTGGTCTTTTGTACTTTTATTAATCCACGCTAACATTTAGAAATGCTAATTTGTGACGTGACTTGCTTTCCTTCTCTCGGGGGCGTGCCTGCTCTGTTCTATCACTCTACATAGCCACCCACTGGGTGGGAGTTGCACTGCATAAACACAACACACGTGCATCTAGGTATGTCAATTGTAAAGCATTAAAACATGGTTTTACTAACAGTTTTCAGTATGTTGTTACTTCGGCATTATTATTATTATTATTATTTTTAAACGTGTATTACTATTAAATCACGGTCAAATAGGTTAATTTTGACATAGTCGTTTCCACCACAGTATTTACATGGAGAATATAAGCCCCGCCCCCTCTCCAGCACGTTCTGTTTGAATGACAGGAGTAAACAGCTGACAGCCGCTGTGAAACTCCAGCGGTTAGAGCGATGAGAATGTCCGTTCGGCACCTCATGACGCATCTACTGAGTACAGGGCGGCTGTATATATATATATATATATGGATGTATAATAAGAACGGCGGGAGAGTGTTGAGTACTGGCACGGTGCATGAGTACCGGAGTACCGCCAGCATGCCGGTACTGAGCAAGAAGTGCCGGTACTCCATGGGTCAGAACCAGAAGTGCCGGTACTGCGTACCGGTGAGTACCGGCCCAATTCCAGCACTGATGTAGTGCAAGTGTGGTGCAAGTTGGTGATTAGGACACATCACTTGTTGTCATCTACTTCTGTTGGTGATTAGGACACATCACTTGTTGTCATCTACTTCTGTTGGTGATTAGGACACATCACTTGTTGTCATCTACTTTTGTTGGTGACTAGTACCTTGCAGTGGCTGGCGTGGACCCACGTAGCTCTCTCTCTGACCCTTGGCCTTCAGAGCTGTCCTACTGTAGTTATTGGGTTAACACTTGATAGGGATGTTTTCCTGAGTGCAGACAACTCAAGGTAATGGATTAGCACATTATCATTTAAATACAAAAATAGGATAGGCCCCTCAGAATTATTTGGGAGCCTTCCTGAGACATGCACATGCATAAATGTAAGGTTTGTGTTAGTCATTTAACATGCAAGAATCATAAACTCATCAGTCCAAAGTAGAGAAATGTTATTTTAAGTTAAAGGTGAGCTAGTCCCTGCGGATATCACCCCTTCTCAATGATTTCTAAATGTTATATTAATTCACCATTTACCGTTTGATAATATATTAGTTTATCAGAAATATTTTCCTCTTCCATAAAACAGGTTTGAGAAATAAATGTTCCAATATAAAATCAATTACTCAATATAATTGACCTCTTCCCTCCCTTTTCTTACATATGTCTCATATGAAATAATAACTTAGGAGTCTATTTAAGCATGGTGTAATCTATACTCGAGAAGACTCAGTATCACCTGTGTGCAGCTTACAAAAAAAACAAACAATTGTGAGAAACATATATTATGCAGGAAATGTATACCTTTGTTGAAAAACAAAGCATATCTGATTTGGGAGGAAAAGCTTCTTCCCCTTAACATCTGAGTCACCACTGAAGGCATAGCATAAATGATAGTGGGTGTCTGAGGGTGTTATTACTGACAAATGTCAAACACATTCAAAACCTTACATTTGAAAACAGGTTTGCATTCCTTCTCTTAAAATGACGTTATCATTGGAAACAATAAAAGCTAATTGTTTTGATGTAGAATCTATCAATTGAATCGTTAGAGCAGAACAGAATGGTCGTATTGTAGCCTGAGTACTGTGCAGCCTTTAGTTTTACCAGGTGGAAACATTGTCCATATAATGTGAATACATGTAGAACTAGACATTAAGAGGCCTATTTTAAAAAATAGTAGGGGCTTTTAACAGCTTGCCAACCTACAGGCATCCTCTGCATAGCAGTATGAATAGCCTTAAAAAACAACCCACTCTGCGGTAACGAGAGTCATATTTCTGAACCAAATGCCCTAAGTTAAGCCGTTAGTCCCATCTGACTGACCCAAGGGTTGGTGCTGGTGTGACCGGGAGGCTTCCAGGTGTTCAAAGCAGATGTCAAGCTTTCAGTTCATGGCTTGGTGGGGGGAGTGGCCCACGTGAGACAGTATTGTTCAGTTTGAGGAGCGTCATTGTCTCTGGAAGCAGGGAATGGTGTCCATTCTCAGACCAGACCATTAATGTCATTTCATGTAGAGCAGCCATAGCATCTCTGTGACTGCACTCAGAACTGTGTCAGAACAGGGTGATTCTTAGTGAAGCCGTCCAAGGCCATAGACAGAATGGAACCACGTACCAACAAAAGGGACACAAGGTCATCAATGTCTCTCTTTACCATTGGCCTAATTGCACAACAAATTGGTGGGAAAAATGTGGAGCACTAATCCATCATCATGTGAAATGTTGAGTTAATCTAAATAATTACTTATGGGTTGAAATCAAATTAACATTAGAACTAAAGTCAGTCAAAATTGGACTTTGCACGGGTCAGAATCTAAGCAATACACCATTTCCCCAGCTCTGTAATGAAAAGGATAACCAGATTAGGTACTTTACAGGAGTGTTAAAATACCCAAACATGCACACGTATCTTATTCTAGTAGAGATTAGAGGACAAGGTCTAATGTTGTGAACGAAATGATCAAATCAAAGTTATTTTGTTTATTCTATGTTATGTACCTAATTTAATTTAATAATTCATCTTGAATTACTAATAACTTTAAAGAAGGCAACAATTTACAATTTGGATGAAGTGATTACTCATCCAAAGTGTGTGTGTGTGTGTGTGTGTTTATCTGCCCAAGGTTTAAAACATTTGGGACAGCACAGCAGTGAGAATGTTATGAGAACCAATCTGTTGTTTACACTAAACTCGAAGGAAGCTAGACTGGAACATTTTAAATAAATCAAAACACTTGCACATTAATTAAATACATTTCACATTTAGCTCGAGCTGGGTTCAATACTTTTCTTTATGGTATTTAAAATTGGGCTCGAGTAGAACCCCTGGATTTGGCTTGCAACACAAAGTGATACTGATCTCTGTAGGACTTGGGAGTGTTATGATTCAAAGTGCCTGTGAAAGAGAGGCCCTTGGAAAACAACACCTATTTTGTAACTGTAATTACTTATTTTAAAGAAATTGCAACATTATACTTTTAAAGAATTGCTCAATTAATTTAACACATTTATTATGCACACAATAAAAACTTCAACAAATATATTGATCCTGGCTTAACCAGCAACCTTTACTCTATTGTTCATAAGCTCGGTTTCAGAAAACTTGTCAGTAGTTTAACAACTATTTTAATTTTAGTATTGTCTACAGAGACCAATTGGTTGATACTAGAAATAATTTGAAACAGTTTAATAAAGAATGTTAAACAATTTTTAAAACTGTAATTGAAACTTCACTTATATTAATTACCTGATTCCAGTGGCCAGTTGGAACAGAATAATTAACACAGTTTCCATTTTGCTGCAACAGCGCAAAAGGTTTCAACAACATTAGTATTATGTCTGAGTCTTGTTCTGCTTATCTGCTTTGTTTCGGAATGTGTTCAATACATTACGTTTTTATTCATTATTACTATACAATACATAGATTAAGAATAAATGAAACAAATAATACAACATTGACCTAAAACCAGATTTTGCAACCCTGATCTCCTCAGGCAGGTCTCTGAGGGTCTCGGGGCGCAGGACGGGCATAGGGTTTATACAAGGTCACAAAGATATCTTAACATACCAGCAATACCATCTAAGAATGGATTCTTAAAGCAATATAATCTTCTTTTCTTCTTACACCTAGCGCTCACCCTGAACAGTGGGCTTCTTGTTTACATGTTCCCCTGCACTCAGAGGCAGGACATAAAAACACTCTTTTTATTTTTCTCAGGTCATTTACTTTTGGTGAGATAATTAAAGTTTAGTTCATTTTACCCTGTCTATGGACTGATTAATTATTGTTACAAAACATACACAAGACGGCGGGACAAACCAATATAGACCCCCATACAAACAATCAGACAAACAAACATGAACTCTTAATAAACACCAGCGCGACAGCAAAGCTCATCCAGCTCAATTTAGTCCGGATTTTAGAGATCTTAGAGGGGGTGGGGAATTCTCTCCAGTGCGGCGTCTTCTCACGCCTCACCCTTGTATACAAGTGATTTATCGGTGCCTGAAAGCCGTCCAAGAGCGATAACTAGCTTATCCTCTTGCGACAACCACTAGGCTATTTGTTTCTAGTGGCGCTGTGCCCCCCCGATCGGAGCCCACAGACTTTTTCCCTGCCCTTTCTCTCCAAACAACAGCTCAGTTGACTGTAGTCCGTACGACCAGCCTATATCTACTCGCCATCGAGTTCACCTCAAGGTGAAACACAGTTTGCCTATGCTTGCTTGCCACTACACACCTCTGATCAATTAGCCTATAATTTATGTATGCACTCCTGACCGCCACCTGCTCCAGAGAGCCGTAGCGCATCGGGTGATGCACGCACTTCGCGCTGGCCCGTCTAACCATGAGAAAAGCGGTCCTAAACAACGAGTGCTTTTAGACCGTCCCGTTTGAAGGACGGCGGTGCCGTGAGTTAAAACCTATAGGCAATAAGCTGTGACTTTCTCCCTCTCAGCCTGCACTGCTCCAGCCCCACACACCCACGGGGAGGTTTTACACACACACGCAAGGCTGCAGCTGGAGCCGTGTTTTTACAGAGAGGTGATAGCAGTAAATATCTCTGGCTGCTTATTTTCAACTGCTATGTTTGGCCGCTAAGACCCTCAAATATGGCGATTTGTCCAATACAATCTTTTACATTGCTTTCAATTCACACAGAAGCTCCACTTCACTGATGCCCTTTCTTTAAGGTATCTCTAAACATGAGCTGTGTATGCCTGTATGGCACTTCCGTCCCGAGCAGCACACACAGAGGAAATCAGCCAGGACTGAGTCCCCAGACACTGATCTCCTGGGTTTATCATCCCCAAATGTTCATTAACCAAAAGGAAACGCAGCCGATCAGTTTCACAGGTAATTTTAGGATACCGTCAATCACAGATTCTGATAAGGCAATGTCCAAATGTAGATTTGAAAATCACACTTACCAGCTCTGTAGATTTATTGGCATCCTGCCGACAACGCCAATTTGTAGAGGAAACTTCTGTGTAGCTATGCAGTGGGAGTCACCGACTCAGGAAGGAGACACGGGAAGAGCAGTAGCTTTGATGTCAAACACAATGATGGTTTATTTGGAGTTAACGGCCGGAGGATTCACATCACAAGTCCAAGAGTCAGAGGTTCTGACTTCACGGTAGAGTTGCCACGTCAATTCTGAAGAACTCTACCCCAGACCCATGTATTTAGCTAGTTCAGAGAGCATCATCAACATGCTGCATAACAAGATAGAATGATAACACCTCTATCAGCTGACGCCAACAGGCAGGAACAGGGAGACAAAACACTGAGAGCACAGCAGCCAAGGTTACAGGTGCCTGTGCTCAGTCAGGACAGTTTGAACTGATACACTGGGTCAAAGTTATGGGCCTTGGAAAATATTTCCACAACAGTCAATACAAATTCTGAAGTTTTTGCCAATCCGATAAAAAAAAATTGAAAACCGTGGATTTTTTGGATCTTCAAAGAGCTCGATTACGATGGCCAGTCAGGCAAACAATTACATTCGATCATTGGTAATCGACAATCGGTCTTGATATATGGTTAAATTAAAATCAGTAGGCGAGGCTGTAATTTCTCCAGCTGTTACTCTCATGAGCGAGGCGGAACATAATAGTTGTATCATGCCAAAAAGCTGCTGTTGTCGTTTATTGCACCTCAAAACATTAAAAATAATCAAGAGTTCAGTGTTTCTGTACTTCCTCTAAGAAGAAAGGACAGTAACAGAAGAGCTCTGTGGCTTCAGGCTCGATCGCCGTTCAAATGACAGCGTTGTTTCCCCCAAAAGTGGGCGGGGCCGTAAAGTCACGTAGATGTTACTCTCATCTATGAAAATTGATAGCCTACTGCTATATTTAACCATATATCGAGCTCGATTTCTAATGGCTTAATGCAATTGTTTGCCCGTCTGGCCATTGGAATGGGGCTCTTTGAAGATCCAAAAATCTCCGGTTTTCTTAAATTTCTGATCGGATTGGCAAAAACTTCAGAATTTGTATTGACCCGCCGTTCAACTGACAGCGTTGTTTTCCCCCAAAAGTGGGCGGAGCCGTTATTTTTGCCCGGAAGTGACGCATTTGTTACTCTCATCTATAGGGGGCGCCAAAAACACCACCAACTCGAGAACGGAGAAAATATTGTACACATACTCTGGGGGTGACTACGAACTGAGATTTAAAGTGTGTTAAAATGTGGGCATGGCCTAGAATTTTTTTTAAAATTCTGATAGCATAAAATGAGCTTCGGACGCAAAACTTGGGACACACGTCACAGCCCACGACCTTTTCGACAATAAAAAAAAACTGCTCACTAGCGCCCCCTATTGTGTGGTAGTCACATATAGTTTCTCAGAACTTCACGAATTTTGGCACATACATTCCTCATGGAATTGCGGACATATTTCAAAATTGCCTTCCATTAGCCCCGCCCCCAAGGAAGTTGGCCATTTTCAGAAATGTGCGTTTTTTCATGCATTTTAAGCACATTTTTGTGAACTCCTCCTAGGGGAATGATCGGAAAAAATTCCAATCCAGGAAAAAATTCAGCCCCTATCCAATATGATGCTAATTGAGGAGCACATTTTTGATAAATCAACCGTGGAGGTCGTAAGCTAACAGCGAATACACAATTTTTGACGATTTACATGTCGCAAATTACTCCAAACTACTCGGATATAGTTTCCCCGATATTCACGAAACGCTGTATACACATTGCTCTTATGATTGCGGACATATTTCAAATTTGCTTTCATTAGCCCCGCCCTCCAGAAAGTTGGCCATTTTGAAAAATGTGCGTTTTTCATGCATTTAAGGACAGTTCTGCGAACTCCTCCTAGGGGAATGATCGTAAAAATTCCAATCCAGGACAAGTTCAGCCCTTATCCAATATGATGCTAAATTGTGACGCCAAATTTTGATAGCTCAATCGTGGAGGTCGTAAGCTAACATTGAATACACCATTTTTGACGATTTACATGTCGCAAATTATTCCAAACTACTCGCATATAGTTTTCCGATATTCATGAGATGCTCTATACCAGGGGTCTCCAACACGTCGATCGCGAGCTACCGGTAGCTCACGGGCAGCTTTTCAGTAGCTCGCCGCTCGTTATCGATTATAGCGTAGTAAGTTGCTTCTTGATCTTTCGGGCAGTGGCTGGACAATAACGTTTTTTTATTTTAGAATTGTTTCTGTTACACGAATATAAAATTGGTCGGTGACGCCAGTGATCAAGGAACAGACGTGACAGTGGCAGAGCGACACCACACACGGAGCAGTCTGCTTTCTCCACCAACACCAGTCCAGAACCAACAGCAGAATGGCCCGCTCTGAATCAGTCCGTGTCGCTGCGGCTCAGAGACACACAGGGAGGGATTTGTGTTTTGAAAAACACTCGTTATCATCATGTCAGGTTTTTGGTGGATTTAATCAAGTCTTGGATTGCAGAGTATGAATGTCCTCTTGCTATTTTCAGTTGATAAATACTTGCCTTAAGTTTTACAAAATATAAGTTTGTGAAGGCAGGAAGAAAGCTTCCGCGATCACCGTCTCCTCCGTTCCTCCAAACCCCGCCCCCTCCCTGAAAATAATGAGTGACAGGCTGATAGTGACCCGATAGAAACTTTATCATTCACTTAATCACTGATTGAGATGATGAAGCTAACTTACTCTCATACATTCATGGGATTTATGTAACAGTAAGATAGAGAATAAGTGTGCACCCACATGCACTATTTTTGTTTTTATAATGCTGTTGTACTCCTGTTGTCTGCTGTGTTCAGACTTAAATCCTGTGTGTGATGCCACATTCAGGACATTCAGTGTCCTTTCTTTAACAGAAGGCCGTTGCTAGAAGTTGAAGCTAGACTGCAGAAGCATTAGTTTTTTGTTTTTGAGGATGGAACAATTTCACACACAGATATAGGGAGGCTAAATTTCATGTCAAGACGAAGAAGAAGAAAAAGATGGCTGAACTGTTCAGTGTCAATCCTGTGGAGATGGAGATGGAGGTTATACATCTCCAAAATCATGCTTAAGCTTAAGTCTCGGCAAAACTCACAACATTTCTGGAGCCTTGGAGACCCAGAAAACTATAAGAAACATCACCAAGCAGCACTGAACAAGTCTGCTTTATTTGGCTCTACAGACCTTTGTGAAGCAGCTTTTTCTGACATGAATGACATCTAAATACAGAACAAGACTGACTGATGAACATTTAAATGACTCTATTAGAGTGAACCTAAGTGGGTCCAGCATACGTATGGTAGACTCCATGCAGTGCCATTCATCTCACTAACTGTAAAAGAGTGAAAGCACTTATTTTATACATGTGCCATAAGATGTTTGTACGGTGGTGATTAAGGTGATGTATTTACTATGTGGGCCATAATAATATGTGAGAAATTTTCGTTTTCTTGGACCTTGATGTGAAGTTAAGATTTTTGATAAGCTTTGGGTATTGATTTCACACGTGTACAAAAGTAGCATAATTCAACTGATGAGTGCTATGTAAATAAATGTAAGCGATACGATGCAAGTAGCTCTTGGCCACTTTCATTTTTTCAAAGTAGCTCTCAGATGGAGAAAGGTTGGAGACCCCTGCTCTATACACATTGCTATTAAGATTGCACCAGTGCCGGCCCTAGACTTATGGGGGCCCTAAGCGAGCTTTGGCTGCCCCCCCCCCCGCACGCGTTCTCACTACACACAACACGGAACCAACTTTTGTCTTATGATGTTAGCATAAGCACACATATTGTATAAATAACCATGTAAACACCCTGGACCTAGCCTCCTCTGGGGGGTACGGGAAGATTTTTTTTTTAAATATTGAAGTTAAAAGCATCAATCTGGTGCACTTTGAGAGCAAAATTAAGAGACCTATGGATACATCTCTCAACACCCATATGAAACAGAACTGTAAACAGATTTTTCTTTATGGATATTTTACAAATCACAAACTGTATTCTTGTTTTGTCATATAGTATTTCATAACTGTTTTTTATTTATCTCTCTGGCTGTCCATCTCATAATATTCACATAGAAACTAGCTGTCAATAGGAATATCATTCAGAAGAATTATAATTTCTTGCAAAAATCTGTCACAAAAAGAGGTTGCACATTTAAATTCAGGTGTTGTTTGGCAACGTCAGTGGCCAAACAGCCACATTTACTGCTGCAAATACGTTCAAACATGCTGTTGACACGCAGTGTCAATGCCACCATTTCAGCGGACTTTTTCTCAGAAATACTGTCACATAACATCCATATAGTTCAGTGCTAGGTTGATGCTTAGCTAAGCTAACTATGAAACACCTGAACTGACAGGACTCCGGATCAACTGTGAGGCAGCTTCTAGCTTCATGTCGAACAGTAAGTCAACATTTCCCAGAGAGCTTTCTTTGAAATCACCAGATAACGCTAAAAAACATTACATTTAGATTGTATGACAAAGTGTTTATTTAATATATCTGGCTAGCTATAGCTACTTGCTAACGGTTTAGCTTACCCCGTGATTCAAAGTAACGTCAACGTAGCTGTAATTTATGCTTTGCTTACATGTTGACATAACTTGGAAGTTTACTGACATTTACATACCTTGTTTACCTGGCTCAGGTGGTGGCTCTGGGGTTGTTGCAACCCAGTCTCACGGCATTTCGTGTTATAGTCACGACATCTAATCTATTGATTCGTGTTCACCAACACGATTTACGCTTTTTTTTCGTGTCAAACAGAACGATTTTAAAAGTAATGTATTTCTATTGGTAGTATGTTTCGTGCCTGCAACACGTCTTTTTGTCCGTTCGGCTCTTGGAAGACCGGAAGCTGTGGGGTTCATAAAAACATGTTCTTACTCAATATCAAGCCACAATTATTGTTTTTATTTTAAATCGTATAATGTCGGACCTTTTTTGTCGTCTGTGAGGAAATTAAATGGGGCTCAGAGCCTCAGAATACTGAAATCTGTTTTTTTAAATATTTTTTTCCTTCTAATTTGTTATTCTTTGCTAAATAACACACTGTTATTTACTCAACAATAACACACAATTATCCTTGTTTTTATTTATTTGTTTAATTCCATAATCTCTGGCTTTTTTGGCGTCCGTCAGGAACTGAATTTCAAAATAAAAATAACCGGAAACAGACGTAGTATCATTGCGATACACAGCCACTGAACTGATTACCCAAGATCCTCAGCTATGGTTTAAGCTCGCTGATTGGATGTTTTAGCCGCAATGCATGTAGGGATATGGTTTTCATGCCATATCAAATCCGAAAAACTTTTTTTTTTAAAGAAAATAATAGTTTATTGCGAGTGTTTTTGCTTTTCTCTTTGAAAGTCATCACATGTACGGCACGGCATGCTGTTAACAGCATTCCCACTATCTGTTCTTCTACGCACGAAATTCTTTCATTTTATTCCGCCCGTTATTTTGCCGGTCTTCTCCTCCCGCATTGAACATCGGAGAAACTCCTTCAAACATCAAAACGTTCAGCTCGGTCGGGAATCGAGTGCTATTACTTTTTATCATTCATAACTTTCATAATTCCAGAGATACATCCCATAATTCATCACATTTTTAACCATTGAAGTCAATGGAGAACATCTTCAGACTTGAACAATCTTCATGCGACTTCAACTGCTAACTGTTCCTTCATACTTTCACTCAGAAACCTCATTCCAACTTTAAAATGTTACACATCTTTCTGACATTATTCGTGTAACATAACTTTTAAATCTGATTCTTACTTTTAGAGATATTAAACCTTGTTCAGACCTTGGTAAAGAGGCTTTCTTCAGATTTTAACATTAACTAGAGTGCGTGATGTCACAGCTAGAATGTAGGAAATCTTGAAATGTGCCTTCATATTTTTTTTTTAAACTGCCATAATTCCCAAACCCAACATTCCTGACACATAATTTTTCATGACAAACGTAGGAAAACATCTCGTAGATTGAAAAATGACAAATAATTACACAAAATAATTAAACAAAATTCCTCTTGAGGGCATGAAGTGACAAAAACCACCGCCCGTCATTGTATTATTGACACACCTTCAACTAAAACACTGGGATATGTGAATATATTTCTGTAGGCTACACACAGTGAAGTCCTAAAGGGTTCACAGCCTGCACTTTGCTTATGTTTAACTGATAAACTGTGCAGGCATGAATGTTATTTTGTCATTCTCATTCCTATCTAACCAAATGTGTGCAGATAGGAGCTGCAGCTGAGCCTGCTGACTTCACACTGTCCTTCAGCTCTGCAGAGGAACCATGCTGGAACCCTGTGGATTTTCTGTTTTAATTGTTCAGCTGTCTTTGGCAGCAACAATGCATGCTGGTAAGGTCATTACACTTTTAAAAATATCTTCAGTTTGTATATATGTGGCGTTTTATTGAAGCGTATTATCCAAATGAGTCAAAAAGAGTTAATTCTCCATATTCAGCAGTAGACTTAGTTAGTAAAGCACAGGTTTAGTTTGAGCTATGCATCATTTGAATATAGTGAATCAGAGATAATGATAATTATGACCAACAGACAGCTGCATTTTACACTTAGTGCCTGAAAAACAGAGGTAGGAGCGTCAGATAAACACTTTTATATATGAGAGTTTTCTCTTAACAGGTGGGGGTGTTCAGAGGACTCCATGGAGCGGGACTCTAGAGCGCAGGTGAGACAACACATGATAAATCAAGTGTCTGCTTTAATGTGATCAACATGACATGATTCAGTGGTTCCCAACCTTTTTCAGTCAGGCCCCCCTTGTGTAATTGGAAATATTTTTGAGCCCCCCCAATCCGGTTCCCACCGAGATTGGTAGAATTAATTGTATATAGTTGTTCAAACATTACATTTTCTCTGCTAATATTTACAAGACAAAAAGATCCAACTATGATTTTATATTTGATTATGGATTGAACATGAACCAAAGTGCTTGTATTGGCAGATGTACTTTGCCACTGTGAAATAATGAGGCCTAATTGAAACAATTACAAGTACTGCTTATCGATCCGGTTCTTTAACCTGTTAAGCCCTGAGCCTGTTTTTCAGGTTAGAAAATGACATTCCCAGAAAAATGACCATATCTTCCCTTCTAAAAGGGTTAAATTAATATTCTTTTTCTCAAAGTAATGATAAACCTGTGAGTTGGATGTAGAAAAGTCAGAATCAATTTAGATGTTTTTTATTTTAAAGAAAATTCAGATTGAACATGGTAAAAAACTGTAAATTATAGTGTCCGTCCAAAAATTATTTTTGACTTATAGTGAAAACTAACCTTGGATGATGGTAAGGTAGACTAAAAGCTTTAGGAATCCAAAGTACAACATATAATAAGTACCCTGTATCAAGATTGATGCATATCTCTGACCCCCCTTGGTCGATTTTGACGAATTAAATCTTTTTATAACCGCTGGAGCCAATTTAATCGAAGGAGAATTTCCCCACACACACACATGGTAAAAGAAAAGGTGGGGGCTTTGCGCGTGCAGGTTTGCATCAGAGGGAACCTATCTCTCGCTCTGACATCTGGAAACGGAAAAGCAGGTTTATTGCTTATGGATTATCAGAAATCATTTCAAAGGGACACAGACACATTGGATTAACCTATGGATTAATTTCAGCAGCGTTTTTATTGTTGTAATGCCATTGAAGACCACTTTTGACCAGACAACGACACAGGTAAACCATGTTAGCGTTTTAGCTACCTAACGCCACATGTTTTGATGTCTGTTTTTGTTTATAAAGTCGCGAGTTCTAATCATGGAGTGATAATGTCTGTACCCATCGATTCTGTGTCAACTCACGATGCAAATTGATGGGTTGGATGTGCAGAAAGGATAAATAATAAGGTTTTATGAGTGAGTTTCGGTGCAGTAATCTGTTAGCATTTTTCGCTCGTTGCTAATTCAGAGGCTCAGCGTTAGCATTGTGGGGTTTTTTTTGAAAAAAAAATTAAAATGATCAGTTAGATGAGTTTCTTCCCGTTACATGGATATAAAACATTCATAGTTTATTAAATGTTAAGATGCCCTCAGACACTGTTTCCTGCAAGATGTTGAGGGAAGGCCCCGGTACCGGGGTCTCTCTGGCTTAACAGGTTAAACAACTGAACTGCTGAAACAATTTCATAACATTCATCTGCTACTTAGTAATTATTTATCTATTATCTAATATATCATTCCAATAACTTGTATATATAGACTCGTATTGCACTATTCCACTTTATTTTCTTCTTCTTTTTAGAACTATTTTTTTTGTATTACTTTTAATAAATAATACTTTAATATTGCTTTAATATTGTCTGCTTATCTGTATTATTGTGTTGCATTGTTGGAGAAGCCTGTGACCTAAGATTTTCAACTACATAATTACTCTGTAGCTATGTTAGTTTGACAATAAAGAACCTTGAACCTTGAGTAAATTCACAAGCTACCCTACAGTATACTACTTTTACTTAAGTAGGCTTCTTGATCTGAGTACTTCTCCCACCTTACACGTAATTGGGGCAACGGGACTCCGAGTTCTATTTCGTATAGGCTTCACCCTCTAAGGCTATTGCTATTGGGTAATCCCCTGTGCACCCGCGCAGCACTGAAAACACTTGTAGTCCACGCCCACCTGCGAGGTGGGCCCCACCTTCGGACTCACTTCCGGTACAAATAGGAAGGACGCCAGACAATCTGCTCCCTCTTTTCTTCAGCACCCCGGTACTGAAGCACTGTAGAGACACTAAAGAGTAAAGGTTTTTTAAGAGCCACCTCGAAAAAGATCCTTAAACATGAGTACACAGGGTGTGTGTGATAGAATTTGCTCCTCATGCCAGACGGGGTTCATAATGAGTTATGACCGGCACTCAGGATGCGAATCCTGCCTGGGGTCGGAGCTCGCGCACGCAGATTCTCGCCCAACAGGTGTCATGTGCTAATTGTGTGCCTGTCTCCCTCTGGCCGACAGACAGCGAAGAGCGGATGCTCTCGCTACTGCGGCCGAGGAGGGTGATTGGCCAGTCCAGGAGTCCTACTCCGTGGACCAAGCCCTTGAGCTCCTGGATCCGAGTGCTGGGCAGGAGTCGGAAGACTCCTACCCCACCTCCATCCACGGATCACCGTGTGGTTCTCCCATCCCGTTTCTCCCCCGGACGAAGAAGACAGAGATGGAGCCCGGGGCCGGCCTGGCCCGGCTGCGGGACCCGCGGGTCCTCTTTTCCGCCATCACAGCTCTGCCGTCGAGAGGCGGGATCCTGCGGGAACTGACGGAGATCATCGAAAAGGCAGCCGCCTGGAGAGGTCTCCTCGTTCCCAGGAGAGCTCTCTTGCCGGTGGCAGGGGTGTTTCTCCCGGGTACAGACCGTCAGGAGTGACCCGGGTTGACCCGGTCTGACCGGTCTGACCCGGTCTGACCCGGTCTGACCCGGTCTGACCGCGCTTCCCGGCCATCCGGAAGTGCCAGGAGGGAGCGGCGGCGGCCCCTAGGAGCCTGAAGGCTCCGGTGTCCTCATACGTGTCCTCATACGTCATACGTAAGGGGGTTGACGGAATGTAATGTAATGTTGGTTTTCCGACCGCGCCTCCCCTGGAGCCGAACCTGACGGCATTGTTCGGGGTGAAGCAGGCCAGCACGGTCGCCGCACGCCGTCCCTTGCTTTCCTCCGAGGACCAGTTTGTCGTCCGACCGGATGCACCAGTGTGCCTTCCAGGCATCTGCAGCAGCAAACAACAGGTTAATAAACTGCAGAGCTCGCTAACTAAGCCGGCTGCCACTAACCTGTCGGTTAGTAGCCAGCAGGGCACGCTGCAGAAGCCTGCTGTGTCACAATCCTAGTTTTCTGTCACAATCTTAGTTGTCTGTCTTGTCGTGATTTGTAATGTATCACATAGCTCCAACGCCCATACCACCGACGACATGTTGTTTACTGTCCTGGCTTCACGGCCGCACACCATTTACGTCACAGCCAGGCATGAGTTAGGGAGCGCTGGATTTTTGAAAACTCTCCTCTTCCCAAACCACTAATACCACAGTACTGGCAAAACGGGAGGAGCCGAGTGAAAAACAAGCGCCCCTCATCCCAATCCACCCACACCGCAGTATTTTTTCTTTTTTTTACCCAAAAAATATATTGTATATTATCGGGGTTATTAATACTGGTATCGGGTTTATCGGGATGACGTCATCATTCCTAATATCGGACCGATAATTATCGTGCATCCCTATTAAGGGGATATTATTCCTTCTCTTCCAATCAATAGTCTGCGTATCATTTTTTAGATCTGCGTTCCACAGAGATGCCAATATATCCGGTTAATTTATCTTGCAGTTTTTAATATATATGAAGTAGTGCCGCTCACACTGTTTGGACTTAATATGACCTTAACCAATTGATGTGTTGGCAGAGGTTGATTCCAAGGAACTCCATATGTGCGCATGGCAGTACGTAGTTGCAAATAGAAAAAGAAGGAAGAGCCAGGCACATTATACGTCTTTCAATTCTTGGAAGGACATCAAGCCGTTGTCGTTGGTTATGTCAGAAAGATAATGTATTCCTCGGTTTGCCATTGTGGGAATTGGATTGCTTTTTTCCCAATACGTAGTAACAGGTTATGAAAAATGGGTATGTTACTATGCCAATCTACAGACCAATTGCACCATTTCTCACATGTTTCCACACTTTCAGCTTGCCCAATAATTGGTCCAAATGTTTGCATACAGTCATATGGCGACATGGCAGAAAATAAGACATCACCAAGTTTAAGGGGATAGACTATACTTCTTTCAATTTTAATCCAAGGTACATTGGTGCTTTCATCAATCCAGTTTTTAAGGCTCGAAGCGTGAAGGAATAATAATAGAGCTCGAGATTGGGAACATTAAGGCCTCCACTGTTTTTGTCATATTGTAAACTTTGTATCTGATTCTTGGGTATTGGTTTTTCCAAATATATTTTGAAATCCTATTCTGAAGTTTGTCCAAAAACCGTCTGGTGGAGATAAAGGTAACATACTAGCTAAGAAATTGACTCTTGTAGAACATTCATCTTTATGATTGAAATTCTCCTGCTAAAGAAATTGTTATATAATCCACTTTTTAGGTCATCTTTAATTGTTGTATACATTATTTTGTAGTTTTTGCTACTATTGTGTCTAATGAGGCATATATATCAATTCCCAAATACTTAAATGTTGGACGATCTGCCATTCTGTATTTAGGTTTAGTTCAACCATGGCACTATTGAGGGGTAAGAGACATGATTTATTCAAATTGATCTTGTAACCAGATATTGAACTAAATTGGGTAAAAATATTTAACAGCTTAGGAAGCGTAGTTGGTACCTCGTCCAAGTACAGTAGTAGATCATATGCATATAACGAAATGTTGTGGTCTGTGTCTTTTACAACTATATGTTTTACTTCTTTGGATAGTCTTATTTTCTGTGCAAGCGGTTCTAGAGAAATTGCAAACAGAAGCGCGGAGACAGGGCAGCCTTGCCGTGTGCCACGTAGAATTGGAAATCTAGGTGACCATTGCCTGTCAGAACCATAGCACTTGGATTATTATATAGGATCTTGACATAATCATACATTTTGTCCCAAAACCCATTATTTGCATTGTATGCCACAAAAATGGCCATTCTAGCCTATCAAAAGCTTTTTCAGCATCAACTGATAATACGGCGCAAGGCGATGTTATGTCTGCTGCAAAATGAATAACATGCAGTAGTCTCCTGATATTGTCTGATGAGAATCGGTTTTTCATAAAGCCTGTTTGGTCATAATGAACTAATATTGGAAGGACTTCCTCCATCGTCGAGCTGTTACTTTGCATAAAGTTTGATTTCTGAATGTATAAGTGATATTGGTCTAAAACTTGTGCATACATTTGGGTCTTTCCCCTTCTTGTGTATGAGAGAAATATAGCTGTATTGAATCCTTTTGGAAATGTCCTTCTTTAAGTGCTGAATGTCATTTCCAATAATATTGGTCCTAAATCAGGCCAAAACTGGGAATATAATTCCGGAGGGATACCATCTATACCAGGGGATTTGCCAAGGTTCATGTCTTCCATGCTTCAGATAATTCTTTAAGTGTTATTTCACAATCTAAGCGATCAATGTCCTCAGGGGATAGATGTGGTCAATTCAGATCCACAAAGAAATGTTCTAACTCTGCCTTTGATGGCTGTACTTGAGATGTCTATAAATGTTTATAGAACTGTTCAAATTCATGATTAATACGAACTGGATCATAAAGGACAATGCCATCATTATTCCTAATTGAAGATATTTGGGCCAGCTGCTCGTTATTTCAGAGTTTACTTGCCAGCAGGGAGCTTGGTCTACTTCCATCTAGATTCTGTGTTCTTACCCTAGGAATCAGAAATGTAGCTCTCTTGGTAAGTAGTGCATTGAGTTCAGCTTTAACTTTGCATACTGCTCTTTTTTATCTGAATTATAATGTTCCTGTAGTTCTCTAATCAGTGATGATAATGTACATTCTAGATCCACGATTGTCTTGAGCTCTTCCCTATTTCGGGCTGAGGAGTACGCTATGGCGTTGCCTCGAACATAACGTTGGGTTACGTATGGTAACCCTTGTTATATTAGCACAGGCGGAGCCCTCTACTGGACTCTATGGGTACTACCTTACCCTGCGAGCATTCTCCCACTGAGACTTCTATAGACGTAGCCGGCCTTGGGCGGGCCTACCTGAATGCGCGCGCATCACACCGTATAAAAGGAGGCCTCACCTCCTGACTATATCCTACACCTCTCTTCAGCGAACGGAATAGGACAGACAGTGCCCTGAGTAGAGGGCTCCGCCTGTGCTAATATAACAAGGGTTACCATACAAACCCAACGTTATATCTCTCAAGGCTCCGCCTCTACTGGACTCTATGGGTACAGTGTGGTGGAGCCGCGATGTATACGCGCACTGTCGTCCAACAACAATATTCCACCACTGCCCCTGACCG